>NC_077230.1:373720066-373815066 GCF_027887165.1 Monodelphis domestica | reverse complement strand
GAACCTCAGCTCTGCCACTTGCTACCCAAATGATCCTGGGTAAGTAACTTGGCCTTTCTAAGCCTCAGTTTCCTCAGCTATAAACTAAGGGATTAGATCCCTTCCAGCTTGAAATCTAATATCCTAAGAACAAGCTCTTACTAAAGACCTACTTACTATGTGCTAAGCACAGAAGATACAAAGACAAAATTGAACACTTCTTTCCCTCAAGGAGCTTACACACCGATGGGGGAAAAACAACACATACAAGGGCAAGCAAATATAAACTATAAAAGTAATGGGGCATGGGAGCTAGGTGGTTCAATGGGTGGAGAGCCAAGCCTGGTGACAAGAGGTCCTGGGTTTAAGTCTGGCCGAAGATACTTCTTAGCTGTGTGACTCTGGGTAAGTCACTTAACTCTCATAGCTCTTCTGTCTAGAAACCCATACTTAGTAATGACTCTAAAACAGAAGGTAAGGTTTTTGATTGTTGTTTTTTTTTTTAAGCAATTTGGGGGTAGGGTGGAGAGAGCACTTACAGTGAGAAAGACCTTGCCTAAGAGGTGGTACTTGAGCTGAGTCTTAAAATGAGCTCGGGGGTCCAGGATGTAGAAAAGAGAGGACCAGTGGGAAGCTGGGAAGATGAGAAGGTGAATCCTCTCTATTCACTTATGCTGATGTTACTCTGGCAGGGAAACCAATCCTGATTCCTGAACTCAAAAGGCTGGTCCTAATCATGGCTCTTAACCCCCAAATCATGGGGGTGTGTACATGTGTGTGACCTCAGAAGAGAGGATGCCTATAGTACGGAGTCAGGGAACAAAGTTTTTTGAAATAATCTCCTCCCTGGGCTCCTGTAATATCATCCTCTTCTGTCTGCCTGTTCCACAGTCCTCTGGCCCAGGGACACCTGAAACCCCAGCACTTTCAAGATCTGTGATTTCATTGGCGCCAGGGCCCTCCCTACCATGATCACCAGCCTGCAGCACCTCAGGAGATGGGTGTTCTTTATGAGGTATTGTTTGGGATTTGGGGATTTTTGAGGCTCTGGGCAATGATTTTGGGAGCTCCCACAGAAGAAACTCCCTCCATCACCTCATTGTGGCAACTCGAAGTCTCAGACTTACAGAGTTGCTAAAGTGTAGAATATAGGCAGATAATGCTTAACAAATACATTTAATAAATACAACTCAATCACTGTAGTTTTTCCTTATAGTGCGATCAAGACCAGCTCTAACTATTGAGCCTCTTATTGTTTCTAGGCTGTGCTGTGGCTGAAAAATATCATCTGATGGCCCACTTTTAACAAAGGGAGACAGTATGGTGGCAGATTGAAAAGCAGAGGTCATTGGTTCAAATCCTAGCTGGACCAAGATCTTGTGACCCTGGGTAAGTCATCCACCCTCTAGGTCTCTTCATGTGTAAAATAAGAGGATGGGACTAGATGATCTCTAAGGTGCCTTATGTCTAAAATTGAACGAATTTCTTCCTCTTCCTTCTTTTCTTTCTTCAACTGAACAAATTCCTTTCTTTCCTCTCCTTTCTTCAAACTAGCTCCTTTTCTCAGCTCCCATATTTACTATCTATGGTATGAATGCCTCTCTGTCTGTCCCCAGGACTTACAACTGCCTCTTTCTTCCTGGTCCTGTGCTTGCCATCCCAGGTAGTCACTGATTCTTCTTCCAAGTCTCTTGGCTCCACTCTCCTTCCAGGCCATTCTAGCCAAGTCAAAGAATCATAGAATGCTGCTTAGAGATCAAATCCTGACCCCCATTTTACAGAGGAGAGAGAGCCAGGGTCCCACAGGGAGAAATGGTAGCAGAGAACCTGGGTCTTCTGTGTCCCAGATCAAAGTTCTTCCCCCTACAGCACAGTCATCTGTCTCTCTCCTAGTTGGGTCTATCTTACATACACAGCAGTTAGAAAAATCTCTCACAAACACACCTACTTGCCAACATGCTGTGATTTCCCATCACTTATCAGAGCCAATTTAATTCTTCAGCTTGATATTTAAAGTTCTCCATCAAGTAGGCTCCTTATGTTTATCTAAACACATATCTTTGAAACTTAAGAGTGGGTTGGTTCACCCTTACTTGCTGGGTGATATTGGGTAAAACACTGAACCTCTCTGAGTTTCAATTTCTTCAACTGTGAAAAAGAAAACAATCATAATTCTTGTTATCTGTGCTTCATGAAACTGCTGTAAGAATCAAATAAAATGTATATAAACCATCAGCGAGCCATAAGTTTAATGCCATATGGCTGTGATGTCTTGGAAAGCATTGAGATACAATGGAAGACTGTCACATCTGGAATCAAATGACCCAGCATTGAATATAGGCTTTGCCACTTTTTTGCTAGTGTGACCTTGGGCAAATCAACTCTCTTCTCTGGACCTCAGTTTCCTTATAAGAGCTAGCATTTACTTTGAAGTTTACAAAGTGCTTTATGCATATTTCATCTGATCCTCACAACAACTCTCGAAGGTAGATGCTACTATCACCCCCATTTTATAGATGAAGAAAAACTGAAGTTAAGTGGATTGGCCAAGGCCACACAGCTAGTAGGTGTCTGGGATAGGATTTGAACTCAATTCTTCCTAACGACAATGCCAGGGCTCTGTCCATAGTGCCACCTTGATGTCCAAGGGACAAACCCTGGAGAATTGGACTAGTTGACCTCAGAGGTCTCTCAGCTCTAAATCTAGGGATCCTAGGATTCCAGCTGCCCTATTTTGGTTTTCTTTGGACTCTCCTAATCTTCCTTAATGCTAATGTCTTCCCTCAACTGTTTATCTCCAATTCAGCCTGCATATACTTTACCTGCTGGTAGGTGTTCACAGCTTGCCTCCCCCATTGGACTATGCGCTCCTTACAAGAGGGACTGTCTTCTTTTGCATTTCTTTGTCATCCTAGCACTTAACACAGTGCCTGGCACATAGTGGAGCACTTAATAAACGCTCATTGATATGTCCTGTCCTAACTCAAGATTAAAACAGACACCACGTTCAGCCTCATTGTGCATGAGCCCAGAGAGAGTTCAGGCCGCTCTGGCTCTGGTATCTCTCTTATCTTTCCCCTTCTCCACTCCCAACCAAATCTGAGAGGGGGGAATCATTAAAGAATAGCTGGCCCACCCCACACTGGAATCCCCCTACAACCTATCTGCCAATTGGCTGTCCAATCTGCCCTAGAAGGCCTCTAATGAGGGACAACCCCTTCCACTTGGGGTAGCTCAAATCCTTAGGAGGTTTTTCATGCATTGGGACCCAATTTGACTCTGAGACTTCCACCCACTGCTCCTTGTTCTGCCCTTTGGGGCCAACCTGAACAAGTGTAAGTCCCAGTTCAGGCCCCATAGGCCTCTGGCCTGGATTAGTCTAACAGTCTCGTGACTGTCTTCCTGGTGTCTTATCTTCCCTTACCTATCCAGCCTTCTTACATCTGCCAAAATAATCTAAGGTATCAGTTCTTAACCCTTTTCTGTCCTGCTCAGGTCTAGAACTGGACTCTTTCTCTGAATAAAGCTCTTAAATGCATCAAATAAAAATACTTAAGTTTATATTATTTCTTTAGATTTTTGTTTATTTTTTTTTAAGTATTTTCCCATGGTTCCATGATTCCTGTTGGCTCGCTCCCCTCCTGGAGCTGACAAGCAATTCCACTGGATTATACATGTATTAGCACTTGATACTTATTTTCGTACTATTCATTTTAAAAATACTTCTAAAATAAGTATAAAAGGATATCAATTATACTGAAATGATGCCATTATCAAAACATTTTTTAAAAACAAGTTCTTGAACTATCTGAAGTCTTTCCACAACCTCTCGTGGGGGTACGTAGACTCCAGGTTAACCTCTGACCTAAGACATGACAGAGCACTGAGCCTGGAGTCAGGAAGATCTGAGTTCAACTGTGGCTTCAGACTTCCTAGTTGTGTGACCTGGGCAAACTGCTTAAACCTGTTAGCCTCAGTTTCTTCATCTCTAGAATGAGCTGGAGAAGGAATGATAAACACCAGCACCATCCTTGCCAAGAAAACCCCAAATGGGGTCATGAAGAGTTAGACTGCAATGATTGAACAATAGCAAATTGCTTCCTGGATAAAATACAACCTCCTCAGCTTGGCTCCCCCTATTTTGCCAGCCTTAGTTCCCAGTGTTCCCCTTCTCTCTGTAGGCTTTGTGTGTCTGTATTTTTCTGTGCCTCAGACTCGCCTTCTCAGAATCCTTCCTGCCTGTCAATAATCAGCTCAGTAATCATCTTTTTCCCTCAAAATCACTCGATTCCCCAAGCCTCGTCCTCCCCACATCCCTGCAGTGATCTCTCCGTCCTCAAATCTTCCTAGATGGTCTGTCCAAATCTCTCTTTTTGACCTCAACATTTTCTATTTTGGAATATACGTATCTGACCACGAGTCTTCAAGCTTCTTGACAAGAGGGCAGAGACAACAGGGAAAAGCTGGTCTTCACCTCTGTGCCTGGCGCCTAGGAGCCACTTAATAAGTGCATTTTCCCTTTTCCCATCTCCCACTGCTAAGCACAGGGCCTGGGACACAGGAGGCACTATGAGGCTTGTTATTATCCAGCAGTTTCTGTTCTGGCTCCCAAATAAACAATGGAATCCCCTCTATAGCCTATCTGCCAATTGGTCGTCCAACCTGCCCTGGAAGGACTCTAGTGAGGGACATCCCTGGGGCCTGGAATCTAAATTCAGTGGGCACAGATTAAATACCTACTGTGTATACCAGGCACTGGGCTCTGTGCTAGGGAGGCAAAGGCAAAAGCCAAACTGTCCTCTGCCCTCAACGAGTCACTACAGCAGTAAATGCTAGTGTCACAAACAATGCATTATAATAAGCATTTATTAAGAGTCAGCAACATAGCCAGGGCAGCTAGGGAGCCCACTGGATAAAGTGGCCTGGAATCAGGAAGAGTCAACTTCCCGAGTTTAAATCCAGCCTTGGACACTTGCTAGTGACCCTGGCAAGTCATTTAACCCCGTTTGCCTCAATTTTCTCATCTGTAAAATGGGAGAAGGAAACAGAAAATCACTCTAGCATCTTTGCCAAGAAAACCTCAAATGGGCTCATGAAGAACTGGGAATGGATAAAACCTGATCACAACACCACCACCACATTCACAGCACTAGGTGAAGTCCTATGAGTATAAAGACAAAGTGAAAAACACGGTTCCTGCCCTCAAAGAGCTTCCAGTCTACTGCAGGGAATCGGCATGTAAATAAGAAGTATATATGCAATAATCTGAGGAAGCGAGAGAGACCACTAACAATTACGAGGAACAGGAAAGGCTTCCCCCCAGAAGCTGAGCCTTGAAGGAAGTTCAGGGCTGGAAAAGGTGCTGGTGAGGAGGGAATGTATTCTAGACATGGCAGGCAGCCCTTGCAAAGGCTGCAGATGAAGTGCTGAGTCTGGAGAACACATGGATCGTATGAAGCGGAATACTATACAATAAGCCTGGAAAGCAGGCTGGAGCCAGATTGTGAAAGGTTTTAAAACGTCTATTTGAAGAGTTCATATTTCATTCCAGCAGCAGCAGCCACTGAAGGTTTTTCAGTTGGGGAGTTATGGGTAAGAGATCATTCTGGCAGCTATGTAGGGACCCATTGGAGAGGGGAAGAGCCTGAAAGCCGGGCGCCTGAAGGAGGAGAAGGCTGCTGCAATAGTTCAGGTAAGAGGTGATTAGGGCTGACCTAGGGTGGTAAAAGAACAACAGCCCATCATCTGCCAATTAGGTCTCTGGCTTTCATACTAGCCAGCTTCCTTTCCCGCCTCCACATCTTCCTACTCTCCATATGTGAGTGTTAGCACAGGAACCCTGCCTTCATTCCTCCCTGCCCCCACCAAAGGCACATCGGAAGCACCTGGCCTGAAATCTGCCTTCACACTCTGTCTGGCTTCCCAGCAAGAGGCAGGCACTGCCCACAGGACCTGGGGCGATGGCTGGGGACTCCCTCTGGCTTCTGGCACTCTGTCTTCAGGCAGGAGGCAAAGTAGCAGCTTTGGTGCCATGAGAGCAGGAGTGGGTGTTAAGTACTAATGACTACCCATCCCATCTAGGCTGGAGATCAAGGCCCCACTGGGTGTATGAACCTCTGTCTGACAAGGAAGACCTCAGGCAACCCACCAGCCATCTCCTCTCTGTCGCAAAGGGATGGGGAAAACCAAATAACAGAATGGCAGAACCAAAGGGAACCTTGAGAAGCATCTAGTCCAAAATGGTCAAAATGTCTTGGCCAGAGATCTCACTTCTAGAGTCCAGCCCAAAGAGGTCAATGGTTGAAAGAAAGGTTCAGTACAACCTAAGTATTTATGGCAGTCCTTTTTGTAGGAGCAAAGGATGGGAAACAAAGTCGACTCGTCCAACGGGGACTGGTGAGACAAACTATGGTACACGGATGTAATGAAACAACGTTACTGTGTGTGCTACAAGAAACAGAAACAATGAAAATGATGTTACAGAAACTAACTGATGCAAAGCAAAGTCAACAGAACCCAGAAACTATATATCATGATTTATATGCTATATATATGAGAATGATGATTACAACCACATAAATGGGAAGAAGAAAAAGCAAAACAATCTAAACTGCTGTGAAATTTTTATAATCTAATCTTTATAATCAACCTAGGCTCCAAAGAAGGGATATGAGAAGTTCCTTCCTCCTTCTCCTTTGCAGAAGTGGGAGCCTATGGCTGTAAACTCCTGCATATATTGTCAGATTCTGCTGATAGGCTCCTTATTTTTGAGCTTTTTAACCCTCTCTTTTTTATTCTATGTTATAAGCGATGGCTCTCTAAGAGGGGAGAGAATCAGCGACAGAAAAACAAAAGGTATCTACATCTATGAATCTTATCTCTTTTTAAAAAACTCTTACCTTCTGTCTTAGGATCAATCCTGTGTATTAGCATTAAGGCAAAAGAGCGGTAAGGGCTAGGCAATGGGGGTTAAGTGACTTGCCCAGGGTCTCACAGCTAGGAAGTATCTGAGGGCAGATTTGAACCCAGGACCTCCCATCTCTAGGTCTAGCTTTCAATTCACTGAGCCACCTAGTTGCCCCCATCCATATATTTTTTTCATTTTGCAAGTGAAGAAACTGACGTCTGAAGAGATGTCAGTAACCCAATGTCACTTTGCAAATAGGTAGTAGCATAACTGACATTGAACTTAAGTGTCCTGACTCCCCAGCCTGATCTTTTAATACAATATACTATGTTGTCACTCACTCTACTCTGTCATGCTCCATACATTCCCAACTGTTCCATCCCACTCTAAGACTCCGGAAATAATGACAATAATAAATGATGATGATGATGAAGAAAAATAATATTAACTAGTATTTATATAATGACTTAAGGTTTATACTGTACAAATATTTCATTTTATTCTCACAACAGCCCGAGGAGGTGGGCATTATTATTATCCCCATTTTACAGATGAGGAAACTGAGGCAAATGGAGATTTTTTTTTTAAATTGACTCCTACAGGGCCACACAGCTAGTAAGCATCTGAAATCCCATTCGAACTCAGTTCTTCCTGACTTCAGACCCTGTGCTCTATCCACTGTGCCACCTAGCTGCTCCTGGATTGCTCTAGGGGCCTCAGTTGCCAATTGTGAGATCCTACCAGGCTAGAGACAAAAGGACTGAAGACCAGGACACAGCACTGATCTCTGGCCCAGAATTTCTATACAGAATATGCTGTGCTAGTCTAGTCATGATGGAGAGAGAAAGTCCAGAGCTGGTCAGTTTAAATGAAGTGGGGTCAAGTAGAGGTGGAAAAATAATTTTTGAGAACAAGTTAAATAGATCACAAATGTGCATGAAAAATTCAGAGAAGAATGGGCAGAAGGACAGGCATCAATAAAGAGTGAAAGAAGGAGGCATCTAGGTGACTCAATGGATTGAGAGCCAGACCTATAGATGGGAGATTCTGGGTTCAAATCTGATCTCAGACACTTCCTAGCTATGTGATCCTGGGCAAGTCACTTGACCCCCATTGCCTAGCCCTTACCACTCTTCTGCCTTGGAACCAATACACAGTATTGATTCCAAGATGGAAGATAAGGATTAAAAAAAAAGAGTGAAACAGAAGGAAAACCATATCCACTATAACTGCAATAATTTAAATAGAAAACAATGAAACCCACAAAACTAAATGTTGTGTCATTATGACTGAAGAGGTTGAGAGGGGATACCCACATAATCACCAAATCTAGAAGCTTTTGGAAGAGTTGGAAGGAGCCCAAAAGGTCATCAAGTTCAACTTCCCATGTGGAATAGCATTTTCTTTACAGCATCTCTGAAAGATGGCCATGTAGACTGCTTTAATATTTATAAAAATGGGGGCCTCACTACCTTATGAGGCCACTTGCTCCATTTTTTGGACATCTCGGATGATTTAGCAAATTCTACCTCAAATCTGCCACTCTGAACCACCTCTGAAGGCTCTTGATTCTGCATGACAGGGCCAGAGTATAATTCCAATCCTTTTTCTACATTGCAACTCTTCACCTATTTGAGGATAGCATCGTTTCCCTGTTTCTCCTCCCATCACCACCTTAGTCTTTTTTTTTTAACCCTTATCTTCTGTCTTAAAATTGATACTAATATTAGTTCCAAGGCAGAAGAGTGGCAAGAGCTAGACATTTGAGGTTAAGTGACTGGCCCAGGGTCACACAGTTAGGAAGTGTCTGAGGTCAGATTTAAAACCATATTGTCACAGGGACTGATACACTGTGGCACAATGGAATGTAATTAGACTTCTCTATTAGCAACAATGCAATGATCCAGGACAACTCTGAGGGACTTATGAGAAAGAACACTATCCACATCCGGAGAAAGAACTGTGGGAGTGGAAACAGAAAAAAGCAATTGCTTGATTACAATGGAGATATGATTGGGGATGTAGACTCTAAATGATCACTCTATTGCAAATATTAACAATATGGAAATAGGTTTTGATCAATGATACATGTAAAAGCTAGTGGAATTGCTCATTGGCTACAGGAGGGGGAAGGGAGGAGGGGAGGGAAAGAGCATGAATCATGTAACCATGGAAAAATATTCTTAAATAAATAAATAAATGAACAAATAAATAAATAAATAAATGGAACCATGTTGTCCTGACTATCCTCTGAGCCATCTAGCTCCCCTTAAGTTGTCTCTTTATCCTCAGTTACTTGATGATTCCTCATGTGATATGGAGTCTAGATCTATTTTCTTAATATCCCTTCTAAAATATGTAGCCCTATCTGGGAAGCAGCATGGCATAGTGGATCACTGAATTTGAAACCAGGAAGATTTGAATTCAAATCTTGCCTCTAATATTTATTTGCTGTCTTTTCCCCTTCTGTATAAAATGAGGGGATTAGATTCGATGGCCTCCAAGATCCTTTCCAATTCTAAATCTAGGGTCCTTTGAGCACAATATGGTGGACTGGAAGCTCTTTGAGACCAAGGGCCTGTTTTCTCTGCATGTATATATCTGTAACCCCAGTGTCCCAGAGGCAGTGTGGACAAAGAGCTTGGAAACTGTGCAGGTGGAAAATTTGACACACCTGAACTATGTTACCAGCATCCTTTCAAGTTACATCTTCATTTTACATACCGAGGCTTGGGAGAGAAATTTGGCTGAGATCCACACTGTGGGGCTCTTTTTTCAGAGCTTGTGCTTTTGGCAAAGTGTTGCGGGTGTGTGTCTCTGGCTCTCGTTGCTCTGCTCACTTGACTGAAAGAACTCTTTTTCTTTTTCTTCTCTTTTAATTATTATTAAAAATCCTACAAAACTTGAGTTCAAGTTGTAAGTCTTGGGATCCTTAACCTCCGAATTACAACTTCCTTAAGAGCAACTGTTTTATTTTTGCCTTTCTATCTATCTCCCCAGCACCTAACATGACAACCTTGCACAAATGAAGCTATTAATAAATGCTTCTTGATTATCTCTAGGTAACTCCCTCAAACTACAAGTTACAGAGAAGTCTGGATCTATATCTGCAAGAGGGAGTTTTGAGATCAGGAGTTTTTTATACTGAGGAAATCCCAGGTCCCGATAAACTCCAGTTCCTAGGACAATAATCCCTTGCCCTTCATCATTTGGCTGGATTGGCATACTCCAATTACAGCCTGATTAGGTGGTGGGATGATGAAGAAAAGTGAGAACATTCTGAGGCATATCCTGAACCTCTGAGATTGACATCAGGGAAATCAATCATGTTCTCACTTGACAAAGACCCAACTGGTCTTGGTCTGGAGAGCCCATGGGACTCCCCTAATGGGGGCACATCAGATGTTCTTGAGCATGAATGGGAAGACATCCTCCCCTTCCATGCCAGCTGTCACCCTGATCCTCCAAGAAAACCAAACTGAAATCATGCCACTGTCTCTTGTGTTAGGATACGCTGCCCTGATTGGCTGCAGGTCATCACTGAATTCCCTGGTGAGTGGATCTGGAAGTCATGGTTCCAACAGACAGCTCAGTGGGGAGGCCAGCTCCTTGCCCTCTTTCTTCTGTCAGGTAGCAGGATTCAGAGAGTCTGGGCTAATGGCAGTTTCCATCTTGCTTTAAATGCATCAAAGTCTACACAGTCCCTTCGGTACCACCAGCCTGTTCTATCAGACCTGGAATTTCATGGATATGGGGAGCCACTTCAAGAGGGAAGGTCATGACGTACCCCTGCCTGCCCATTCAGTGTGTCTTTTGTCCTCCCATAAGTGTGCCTAAAGAGGTCCATCCAACTTTCATTCCCTTGATATTCCAAGTATCCCAGGGGCAGGCAGGCTCTTAACTGGTGATCCCCCATTCTCCTTGTGTAACTGGATGATCATTTTTGGCATAGGCAGATGCTCATTTTAAAGCTAAGGAAACCAAGGCTCACAGAGGATAAAGTTACTTGTCCATGGTTACACGGCTAATGGCTGGGTTTTTTTTTTTTAATCCTTACTTTCTGTCTTAGAATCAATACCGTGTATTGGTTCCAAGGAAGAAGAGTGGTAAGGGCTAAGCAATAGTATTTGCCCAGGGTAATACAGCTAGGAAGTGTCTAAGACCAGATTTGAACCCAAGACCTCCAGTCTCTAGGTCTGGTTCAATCTACAAGCCACCTCGCTGCCCCTTCCTAGTGTTGTTGTTTTTTTAATTTAATTTTTTTCCTTTTTTTATTTAGAATATTTTCCCATGGTTCCATGATTCATGATTTCCCCACCTTTGCCCCCCCCCCCCTAGTGTTTTGAAGAAGGATCCAAGTCTAGGTGTTCTGACTCCCAGCCCTGCACAACCTGGGCCTCAGTTTCCCCTTTTGTAAACGGAGAGGGTTGGAAGTGTCGCTCTTAGCTTTTTTGTGTGTATTATGGACTCCCCCTCTCCCATCCATCCATCTATCTATCCAATTATCAGTCTCAGAGAAGAATGTCTTTAAATGTATAAAATTAAAAAAAACATAGGCTTACAATAAAAACCAATTATATTGAAAGAGTTCACAAAATATTTTTTAGAACAAGTTCCCCGACCCCAGGTTAAGGACACTCGGACTAGATGGCCTCTGAGAAATCCATGATCCTCTGGCTCCCCCCCTCACCCCATGCCTCGCTCGGGGCTGCTGCTAGCTATTATACAGATCATTTCCCAGACACCTCTAAAAGGGAGTCTAGAAGAGCAGCTGCTGGCTGGGGAGGGAGGGAGAGAGAGAGGGAGGGAAGGAGGAGCTAGTGGGAGTGAGGCCCAACTCCTGCCTCCTGCCCAGGGAAGGGATCAGTTTTACTTCCTAACAATAAACCAGTTCTTCTCATAAATAGCTAATGAGTGCAGGATGTGGCTTTCTGGTCCCCACCCCAGTCAGGAACAAGTGGCAGGTGAGGGAGATGGGCCGACGCCTCACACCCATCACACTTTTATCGGCCTTGGGCGAGGGAGATGTTTCTCCCACCACCTCTTGGCCAAGCCAGGTGCTTCAGAGGCGCCAGGCAAGGGAGGGAGGGCAGGGCGACTTTATCTGGAGAAGAAAGGGCCAACTGGGGTGTCAGGCAGGCTGGGGAGCCGAGCTCTGCGAGGGCCAACGTAGCTTGCAGGTACAGCACACATCAGAGTTCTATTTCTCTCCCCACCCCCAAAAAAGTCTCATTAACGACGTCTACAGGGATGCACAGATGCCATTTTGCCAACATCCCTCCCCCCGCATCACGGAATGGGGCACACATCACTTTATACTAGGATTCCCTCCCATTCTTTAACTCCTCCAGACTTTGTAGATTCTATCCATACATCTGGTCTATGGGGTATGGAATATCCTTGGGATAAAGGAGGAAGGAGTCAGGGAAATGGGGTGTATCACTCTACAAGCATTAAAAGTAGTCATTAAAAGCCTATTCAGTCCCTCTCAAATGGGTGAGGAGAGAGAATTTCGTACTGAAAATAAAGTCAAATTGAATCTTTAAAAAGTGCCGGTCACTGTGCAAAGAGGGAAAATGATTCCATGTTTATACTTTTGAAGCATAATTTTGCAGCTAATATTTTGTGAGAAGCAGCATAATGTATAGTCCTGGACTTGAAGGGCTGGGTTCAAATTCCACCAATGACACTTTCCAGTGGTATGACCAGACAAGTATCTGAACTTCTCTGAACTTCAGTTTCCTCAACTGCAAATCTGGAGAATAAAACCTGGAATCTTTGCCTCAAAGGGTGACCGGAAAGCTTGAATGAGACAAAGGATATAAAATCTTTTAGAGATTTTATTTATATTTTGAAATGTGAATCTGAAAATTTAAATAAGATCTTTTAGAGATTTTATTTAAATTTTAAAATGTTAATAAGAAAATTTAAAAATAACTAGGAAAAAACATGACAGTTAGAGAGCATGTTAAAGTTTGCAATATGCTTTACACCCATTATCCCATAGATTTTCAGCACAATACTATCCACTGTACCACACTGTCTCTAAATGTCCACTGTTATTTTTGAGTGGAAAATATTGTTAATGTGGATGTACTACTTTTAGATAATGACTGACTCACCTTTCTACGAAAGGGAGAGAAATGGAGTCTGAAAGGAGAACAAAACCCAGGGTCACTCAGCTGGAGATTTAACATCAGGTGGGAGATCAATGGACTAGAAAATAGGAAAGCCAAGTTCTAGTCCTGGTTCTGCCATTATGTGACCTCGTAACTTTGGGCAAGTCCCTTTCCTGCTCTGGACATCAGTTTCTTCATCCATAAAATGGGCAGGTTGGGATGGATGACCTCTCAAGTCCCTTTCAATGGCAGCATTCTACGAATGTAGGACTTGTGCCCCTCTGAGCCCAGATGGAGCTTTATTCTATCTAGTTAGAAGACCCTGTAGGTGGTAAGGATGAAATGCTACCCCCTGACACTGGGGACACAGGTTGATGCCATCTTTGGTGGGACCAAGAGTGCAGGCTCCAAAGGATGGCATTGTGTGCTCAGGCCATCGGAGCTCTGCCTGATCGCTCATCCCTTTTGTGGGAAGCCAGCCTGGTGACATCCTCTGACAGACAGCTTTGGCTCAGGGCCCCTCGGGCAGAAAAAAGGAATGGAGGAAAAGAGGTCAAATCAGAGAGGTCTGGGCCAGTGCCATACTCCTGAGCTAGGGACTGCAGTATCAGCTGCCCATTCCCAAGTTCAGTAGGGTAGGAAGGCTAGCTCCTGCCCCTGGGCTCTTGCCACCCTCCTGGCTAAGGTGTAGGTGCCAGATGGGGGAGGGGATGGAAGGAATCTGGTGTAATGTGAAAAGATCTCTAGGTTCAGGGTCAGAAGAGAGCTGGGTATGATGATAGATTGGGGAGGGGGGGCTACGGTGAAGGAGGGGCAAGAAGCTCATCTCCAAAAAGAAGGCTGTCTGGTATAAGAAGAAAGAACCTTGAAGATCTGGTGTAGAATCCCTGGCCATTCTGCTCCTTTCAAACCTCCCGTGATCTTGACCAAGCTGACCAAGTCACTAACCCTCTCTGGCCCTCAGTCTTCCCATCTATGAAATATGGGTGGTTGGGGGAAGTCGCCTCAAGCTCTAAATCCTCTGATCTCCGTTGCAACTAGGTTTCTAGGTTCCTGCCCACCCCTTTCCCCAGCCTACTACTTACTACTGTGTAAGAAGTAACACATCCCTTCCCCACTCGAGTCTCAGTTTCCCCATCTATAAAATTAGGAGGCTAGCCTAGATGAGTGCCAAAATCCCTTTACACTCCAAATCCGCCGACCCAGCACTTCTACCCTGGTGACCTTGGGTACGTCCCTCCCTCACTCCGAGCCTCAGTTTCCCCATGTGTAAAAAGCAGGGGTCTAGCCTTCACCGCTCCCTCCTCCCCCCTTTCCCTCTCAGCTCTAAGCGCCGCGGACCCCGGGGCACCCCCTGGCGTCCGCCCCCTCCCCCGCGCACCTGCAGCTCTTCGAAGGCGTCGTCGATGCCCGTGACCTGGTGCTGCTCGTGCAGGGCAGGCTCGTCGCAGAAGAAGCAGACGAGCGCGCGGTCGGTGAGGCAGAAGAGCTTCACCTTCTCGTGGGCCTGGCAGGGCAGCGCGGCGCGCCGGGCGCTCAGGATGGCGTCCAGCGGGAAGGCGCTGTAGCGCTCCACGATGTTGGCCAGCTTGAGGCTGGGCGCCAGCGCCGGCTCGGCGAACGTGCGCCGGCACTCCGGGCAGTCGCGGGCGCCCTGGGCCTCCTGCCGCACCCAGTGCTCGGTGATGCAGCGGCGGCAGAAGTAGTGCTCGCAGCCCAGGCTCACCGGGTCCTGGTAGATGCTCAGACAGATGGAGCACAGCAGCTCGTCCTTCAGGCTGCACGCCATGGCTGCAGTGCGCCCGGGATGCCGGCCGCCCCCCGCCCCGCAGGGCCGGCGAGGGGCACCCACCCACCCGGAGAAGGGACGGAGGAGGGGGCGCGCCCCGAGGCAGCCCAGCGTCCCCGGCCTCGAGTTCCTTCCTCACTGGCTGGCTCCGCGATGTCGGCCCCGGCTCCCTCGGGCTGCGCTCAGGACCCAGGGGATCAGCACAACCCGGAACAGGAGGCGCTGGGGGAGCAGAGACGGCGGCAGCCGGCTGGTCCGTCCCGGGCGGAGCCTGGAGAGCCGAGCTCCGCCCCGACGGGGGAGGGACGACCAGAGGCAGCTGCTTCAAGTCCTGGCCAGCCAGACGCTGGCTTCTTCTGTTCATAAGCTCAGCATCGCCTGGAAGGGACCCTAGAGAGCTTTTTACAGCAGGGGAGCCTAAGGGAGGAACTTGCCCAAAGCCACAAGGTTACGTTAGTCGTAGAAGCAAGATTAGAACCTGGGACTGGAGATTCGCGTGCCCTCTGCCAGGTTCTTTCCATCGAATTGATTCAAATGACCAGAGCCAGACGTTGCAGTCTTTTGAGAGAGATGTTTGGCCACTTGCCCCTTTATCCAGATGTTCTTAGCACAGAGCGCCCTCTGTTCCAAAAGGCTCTAGGATTTGGAGTGATGATTAAGGATCATCTAGCCTTCTCCCTCTCATTTTATAGCTGAGGCCTCAAAAGGTCACACATAGTGAGTAAGGAGGAGAGCCAGTATTTGAACCTAGGTCTTCTGACCAAGTCCAGGGCCCTGCTACTGTACCAGCGAGCTATTTGACCTTCCCCAGTAAAGCAGAACCCAGGATCTGCCAAGCTGGGGACAAAGCTCTTCATCCCCCTTTTCCCTAGATGATCTCAAAGCACCTTATGGAAACTTTTGCCTGGGAAATGCAGATAGCCCTTCCTGTGCGTTTTGGGAGTAGGCGTGTTGGCCAACTGGTCTCTTGGTGTCAGGTAAACTGAAACTGAATCTCCACTGCCTATGGTGGGGCTCTCTTTTAGGGAGTGGAAGAAAGAATCATAATCATTTCAGCAACCCTGCCCCATTCATTCATCAAACATTTATTATAATTAATACTGGAAGGGATCAGTGATCTCATCAATGTGGATTTTCCTTTCAATGATACACACACTACAACCCAATCCTAGTTGCTCGTCTTGTACCATTAAAGTCTGTGTCCGGATTCCTATGAGTTCATGACAGTGTGCTAGCAGCCTTCCTCCCTTTCTCCTGGTCTCAGAGGATACCTATGGCTCCCATGAGCTTTCTTTTGGTTTCCTCTCACTCTGGCCACATGTCCAGGCTATCATCACTGATCATACCTTTTGCTAAAAGCAAAATTTACTTTGATTCTTTTCTGGAGCTCCTTACACATTAGGTGTTGCAACCTATTTACATCAACCACATTTTTCTTCTTCACTGACCTTAGGATGATGGCTCATTTCTTCTTTTTCAGAGTTCCATGACTTGCAGACAGACAATACTGGTAAAATATTGCTGTGAAAATATAGACCTTTATTTCTTGGAAAAGTTGGGGGTCATTAAAGGAACTTTACATTTTCCCAGTGGCAATCTAACCCTTAGTTAATATGCATTGTCTATCTATCATCTATTTACCTACCTATTTATCTTTCTGTCTACCCACCTGCCCATCCAATTATATATCTCTGTCTACCAATCTTTCTATTCACCCACCCATCAAACCATCTATTTACCTACCTACCTATCTTTCTATCGACCCTCCCATCTATCTCTCTAAGTCTCTGTCTCTGTCTCTCCTTCCCTCTCTCTCTCCCTCTCCTTCTCTCCCTCCCTCCCTTTCTCTATTCTCTCTGCCCCCTCTCTGTCTGTGTCTGTGTCTGTGTCTGTCTCTCTGTGTCTGTGTCTGTCTCTCTGTCTCTGTCTCTGTCTCTGTCTGTCTGTCTGTCTGTCTCTCCCTCTCTTCTTCCTTTCCACCTCCTGCTTCTCTGGCTTCCTTCAAGTCTCAGCTAAAAAAGTTTGTTGTAGTGCCCCCTCCAGTTTATCGCCTACTGGCATATACAAGTTGGTCCCTTGAAAAATGACTATCCCACACTCAAGATGGCTTTGTGAATCGACATTCCTGAAACTAATTTGTGAGCCTCCCATAGTGCATTTACTTGATTTATTTTCTGATAATTTTCTTAGAAAAGGAAGGGGTGGTCACTGTGATCCAGCATGGATTAATTAAAGCGAGGGAGAGGTAGGGGGACAGCAAGACAGACAGACAGAGACTGAGAGAGAGAGAGAGAGAGAGAGAGAGAGAGAGAGAGAGAGAGAGAGAGAGAGAGAGAGAGAGAGAGAGAGAGAGAGAGAGAGAGAGAGAGAGAGAGAGAGAGATTCCATTTTTCTTAGAAAAATTGAGATAGTTTTGTGGTGGATAGAATATTTAACATTGAGTCAGAAACACCTGGGTTCAGATCCTGTCCTTGGCAATTACTAGCTGACTGGCCCTAGGCAGCTCCTAGGCTTTTATCTGCTAAATCATAGATGGATTGAGATCTGCTGGAGTCAGTTCCTACATGGAGGGTTCCCTGGGTGGACATAGATGCTTCGAATACACTAGATGAACAGACCAGAGGCATTCCCTTAATTCTGCCATTTGACAAGTCTTTCATATATTTGTGAACATAATGGGAAGATAGTGGCTGAATGATCATACTGCTCAAATGAACAGAGCACTAAGAGTAGTAAATAGTGGACTGATGTCATCCTGGACCTGTGGGGAGGGAGTAGTTTGCATATAATGGAGTTTCCCAAGAGTCTATCCTTGACTCTGTTCTATTCACCATTTTTCAGTACCCTAAAAGTGGAGATAGTAGTAAATATATAGCTGACATAGCAGAGCAAGATATAGAACTCTTTAGAGGATAGAATAAGTATTCCACAAGATCCTGAAAGTCTAGAGTGATATATAGAATCTGAGATGATGTTGAATAAAGATCAATGTAAATCCCTACATTTACAGTCCAGTCAACTATACAAATATAGACAGGGGAGAAGCAAAAAAGATCTGAGAGTTAAAATGGATTTCAATTTCAATGTGAGCCAACAATAATGACATGCCTTCCCAGAAACTTAATGCAGGTCTGCTACTTTAATAAAAGCCAGGCTTCCAGAGCAGAAGAGGGGAAGAGTCTTACTTTACCTTGTCTTGATCAGATCATATCTGGAAAATT
Organism: Monodelphis domestica; assembly: GCF_027887165.1. Lineage (NCBI taxonomy): Eukaryota > Metazoa > Chordata > Mammalia > Didelphimorphia > Didelphidae > Monodelphis > Monodelphis domestica. The sequence continues at coordinate 373,797,051 of NC_077230.1, read as the reverse complement.
ATAATCAATTTTAGGTACCATATAGTAAGAAAGATGTTGACAACCCAGACAAGAATGACCAGGATGGTAAAGGGATTGAAAAAAAGCTCAGAATGAGGGATCAGTGGAAGGAACTGGGTATCTTTAATCTGAATGAGAAGGTTTAATGTGGTTATGATGGCTATGTCCTGTTTGAAGGGCTGTAATACAGAAGGGGATTTGAACTTCTTTTGCTTGACCCCAGAGGGCAAAACTAGGAGCATTGGATGCTCATTGAACTAAGAGAAGCAAATTCCTCTCTCTTTATGTCTCTCTGTGACTCTGTCTCTCTCTTTTCCCCTCTGTCTCTGTCTCTGTCTCTGTCTCTGTTTCTCTCCCCCTCTTTCTCTCTCTCAACATACATAACAAAAATGGTAACACTTCCCAAACTGAAAAGCAGAGCAAGGGGGTATGGGCTTCCTCAGGAGATGTTTGCTTTCCCTGACATTGGAGATCTTTAAGAGTTGGGGGAAGGGAGAGAAGGAGGAAGAAGGATTTATTGGGCACATACCCTGTGCCAGGCACCAACCCTGTTCCAGGCACCATGCTAAGCATTTTAATAATTTGATCTCATGTGATCCCCACAAAAACTGTGGGAAGATGAATAGCCAGTTATAGTTTTCCAAGATATTGTAGATGGAATTAAGGTGAAGGAAAGGATGTCTAGTCAGATGTCTTTGAGGTTTCTTCCATGTCTGAGATTCTAAAAGGCTCTTGAAATAATCCACTTTTAAGATAAAGAGCGTGGACTAGGTAAATGAATAAGCACTGAATGGAAGAAAGGATCTTTGGAACAAAGAAATGGCAAGTCCTGATGACTGTGGATTATAGGAGTGACTGAGAAGAAATGTGTTTTCATCTCTTCCATAACTTCTCATCAGAGGAGGATGAAGAAGCATTTCATTTTAGATCCAGAGTCTTAGACTTTGAAGAGAGGTCAGAAATCACCTGGTCTGGCCCATACCTGGGCAAGAAGCCCTTTTATGTCAATACACAATAAGTGGCTATCCAGCCTTTGTTAGAAGACCTCCAATGAGGAAAATGAGGGGATGCCCTTCAGTTGGGGAATGGCTGAACAAATTGTGGTAGATGTTGGTGATGGAATACTATTGTGCTCAAAGGAATAATGAACTGGAGGAATTCCATGTGAACTGGAACAACCTCCAAGAAGTGATGCAGAGCGAAAGGAGCAGAACCAGAAGATTGTACACAGAGACTGATACACTGTGGCACAATTGAATGTAATAGACTTCTCCATTACTGGCAATGCAGTGTTCCTAAAGAACTCAGAGGGATTTACAAGAAAGAACACTATCCACATTCAGAGGAAAAACTGTGGGAGTAGAAACATAGAAGAAAAACAACTACTTGATTACATGGGTCGATGGGGATATGATTGGGGATGTAGACTCTAAATGAACATCCTAGTGCAAACATCAACAATATAGAAATAGATTCTGATCAAGGATACATGTAATATCCAATGAAATTGCACATCAGCTGCGGAAAGGGTGGGGGGAGGGGAAGGAGGAATAGAAAATGATTTTTGTAACCAAGGAATAATGTTTGAAATTGACCAAATTAAATAAAAAAATAAATAAAAAAGAAGACCTCCAATGAGAGCATACTCCTGAGGGGGCTCACCCCACTTCTGGATTACTTTGTGAGGAAGTTTTTCCTGCTACTGAGCCTAAATAGTCCTTTTTGCAAATTTTGCTCATTGCTTTTAGTTCTGCTCCTTGAGTCCAAGTCAAAGGAATTTAATCCCTCTTATACAAGCCAATAGAAGAGAGCTATTATGTCCCCCTGAGTCTTCTCTTCTCCAGGAGTACCATCACCAGCCCCTTCACCTGATCCTCAGATCATGAACATGAAGCCCTTCAGCACCCTGGTCACTCTGCTCAGGATGTTCTCTAACTGATCAATGGCCTTCCCAAATTGATCAATTCTCTGAAAGTTCTAAGCCATATCTCTTCTACAATTTATGCCCATTTCTATTCTATCTTCAGAGTAGCAGCTTATTCTTCCAGAATCCTTTTATCCAGAATTCCCAGTTCACAGTCTTTTCACCATTTTGCTTGATGATGATGACTTCTCTTTGTTGATGATCTCCACTTTGCCTGGCATATATCTTGTGTGTTGCCTCCTCCACTCTTGAGGGATAGGACTGTGTTTTTGCTTTTCTTTGTATTCCTTGTTCATCAATGCCCAGAAATACTGAATATATGAATGAAAATACTGATGCTTAATAAATGTTGATTGACTCTCTAATAGAGAGTGGTTGAATAATATAGTTGAAATGCCAGACCACTAAGAGAAAATTTGAAATGGACTTCCTTGTTTCTAGATATTCTCTTTCTTCCTTAAGCTACTATAACCTTAACCAGAAAGGGAAATAAAGGCCAGGCAGAGGCTGGTGGACATCTTAGAATTCCTGTTGATATACCCTACTGTCAACTATACTTTTCAAAACCCTCTTTTTGACATTCTGAGGTAATCTCTAAAAGTTTTCCCCTAATCCACCTTGGACTTTATTCTGAAGTTTTCCACTTTTGGAATTACAGGATGTTTGTATTCAAAGAAAAATGGGGAGAAGGAGACTTGGGCATCAGGATTAGTGAACAGTATTGTTCAAAAAAAAGAAGGAAAAGAAGTTTTTTAAAAACCCTTACCTTCCATCTTGGAATCACTACTGTGTTTTGGTTCCAAGGCAGAAGAGTGGTAAGGGCTAGGCAATGGGGGTTAAATGACTTATCCAGGGTCATATAGCTAAAAAGTGTATGAGGCCAGATTTGATCCCAGGACCTGGGATGGATCCTAGTCTCTGGGTCTGACTCTCAGTCCACTGAGCCAACCAGCTGTCCCCTAAGAAGGTCATTTAAATAAAATGTACAGAAGGAAGTTCAGAAGAAAATACTGAAAATCAGGACAACTTTGAAAGTAATAGTTTAAATTTGTTTATATACTTTAATGGAAGACTGGCCAAGGGGCCCCCGACTTTAAAGCATCTGCAGTATGTTGTGATTTGGGGAGCTGCTTCCAGAAGGGTGTGATGATGACACATCATGGAGGGTCCTAGTCTCCGCTTGGGAATATTTGTAGGTATGACCTTTCCTGGTCTCTTAAGCAAACAGTGAAGAAATGGATTTTTGATTAGCTACTAAAGGAGAAGTAGGAACGTATACAAAATACTCCAAGCTCTCTTTCCTTCCCTGGTTTCCAGGAGGAAGACATCCTGGTTTGGTCCTCTGTGGGGAAGATGTGGAGAAAAGAGTCTTGGGTCATCTCTTTCACCTGGAACCAGCATGGAGCCTGAGAGCCAAAGAGCCAAATCCAATGACCTACTCTCCTTACCTGGGACACCATGAAGTCAGAAGCACCAGGCTTTGTTATGATTTCGGTCCCTGTGTCTTTGCTTAGATTGGTGAGCTCTATTTGTTCCTGCCTTAGATGAAGCAGTATTGGAGACACAATGGAAAAGACTATGGCCTGGGTAGCTTTGAGACATCAATAGAGCAAGCAACTAGAAGTTGAGGGATGGGAGTCCCTGGCTGGGCTTTTAGCCACTTAAACCCCAAGAAGATCAGACGTCAAGTGCCCTGCTTGACCCAGCAGTGTGTCAAAGGAAGCTGAAGTAGGGAGCTATGCTGAATTCAGAAAAGAACTTAGTGAGAATAAATGCTTTATAAAAATGGCTTTAAGTTGGAGCCGGCTCTTCCCTGAGACTGAGATAAAAAAGGAGAGAAGCTTCTTGGGTGTTGGGTTGGAGTGGGGAGGAAATGTCTGTACTTCTCTTTTTGCTGTATCTTCTCAATGGATAAAGTGTCAGGCTTTTGGAGTCAGGAAGTCTCATCTTCCTGAGTTCAAATCTTACCTCAGACACGTACTAGCAAGTCACTTAATCTTGTTTGCCTCAGTTTCCACATCTATAAAATGAGCTGGAGAAGGAAATGACAGACCACCCCAGTATCTTGACCTAGAAAATCCCAAATGAGGTCATGAAGTATTGGATATGACTGAAAAAAGACTAAACAACCACCACCTAGTAATATCCCTTTGATTTTTTGATAATTGAGTGGCAACTAAGTAACTCAGTGGAGGGAGGGCTGTGCCTAGAGATAGGAGGACCTGAGTTCAAATCTGACCTCAGAAAATCCCTGCCTGTGTGACCCTGGGCAAGTCACTTAACACTAACTATCTAGCTCTTACTGCTTTCCTGCCTTGGAACCAATACTTACCATCAATTTTAAGACAGAAAGTTAAGGGTAAAAAAAAAAAGCTAATTGATGTTAATCATCACTAAAGCTCTAATCACTGGAAAATGTGAATGATATGGGGTATACTAAATGTAACTGATAGTTGATACTGGGAAGAACTCACTGGAATGGGGGATCAAACAAATAGCATAAAAGAGGAACCTCCCCTTCTATGTAGCTGGTGCTTGGGGGACTCAGCTCTTCAGGGTGAGTGGGAATTGGGATGAAAACTCTCCAGGGTTTATTATGGGCTCCCCTACTCCTTTCTAAAGCAAGCTGTTCAATAGAGATTTGGGATTTTATGTATAATCCTCTTTTTTCACTTCTATTTTTTATATGGAAATAGCCCTTGTTTTTTGAGTCTTCATTAAATCCAGAATTTAAAAAATGTAATTAAAACTCCTTCCTGTCAGAAGCTGTATCTTACTCAAATATCAAAAGTCAGTGATATAAAAGGGAAAATATGTGATACCAAAGCTAAAGTAATGCACTTATTTAGTCCCAAAAGTCATGGGGGAAGGGGCAGGAGGCCATTGCCATCCTTAAATATCAGGCAGAAAGGGGATTGGATTTGTTTTCCTTGGCCCCAGGAGGCAGAACTAGGACCAATGGGTAGAGGCTACAGAGAGTCAGGTTTCAGTTCAATATGTGCAAAAATTTCCTAGTGATTATACAGCTGTCCCAAGATGCAGTGGGGCTGCTGCACGAGCCTGTGAGCTCCTCTGTCCCTGGAGCTGTTTGAGCAGAAGCTGGTGTTGCACTGGTGGATGAAGTGCCCTTTGAGGTCCCTGCCAATTCTTTGCAAGCTATAGGTTGAATTTATAAACTAATTTAAAAGAAAAGCAAGCTGTACATAATAGAGACCTGGAGTGTCATGTCCAATCCCCCTTTTTTCTTCTATTACACTTATTATACAGATGCCCATTCTCTTTGGTGTTTATTAATTAAATTTAATTTTTTTTAAAAGATGCCTACTAATTGAAAGTCTTTAATTCCATTGTACCAGCCTTCAGCTAATGGTCAGTGCTAATGGTGACAGAGGTTTAATATATGATAATAATATTAATTGACATTTACATGGGGCTTTAAGGTGTTTTTTGTTTGTTTGTTTACCTGAGAATCAATACTAAGTATTCATTCTAAGACAGAAGAATGATAAAGGCTAGACTTTTGGAGTTAAATGACTTTTCTAGAATCATAAAGCTAGGAAGTGTTTGATCCCAAATTTGAACCTAGGACCTTCTGTCCCCAAGCCTAGCTCTCTATCCACTGAGTCACCAAGCTGTCCCTGAGCTTTAAGGTTTCCAAAGCTTTTAATATGTATTTTGCCATTTGATCCTCACAACAGTCCAGTAAAGTAGGCACTAATTATCATCTTTATTTTCAGATACAGAAACAGAAACTAAGAGAGATCAGGTGATTTGCCCAGCTGCTAGTAATTTCTGAGGTAGGATTTGAACTCAGGTCTTCCTGACTCAGAGTCCAGCACTCTCTCTACTATGCCATGAAAATATTTCAAGTGCTCCTCATGATATAAATGCATCTTAGGGTAGTAAGGTTAGGGATTAATAAAAAATTAGCAAAGATTTATTAAATGCCTACTATGTGTTATGTTCTCTACTAGGTGCTGGGAATACAAATATAGAAATGAAACCATCTGTGCCATCAAGAATCTAACATTTATTTGAGTGATGAGGGCTATAATAACATTTGTCTCTTTCCTTTTTCTATTATTCTGGATCTAGATGACAGTATAATAAATACTCTACACTTGTACTATCCAGTTTCTGGCTTAGCTGCTTGTACTTGGGGAAAACGCACCATTAGGAACTAAATATAGGAGTATAATTTAGAGACAAAGGAAGAGAACAGAACTGGATTAACAAATTGTATTCTCATACAAACTTACACCAAGGCCACCCCTACCATCATACTAATCTCTTATCTGATATCCAACTCCAATTTTGCATGCCCAATTCTCTACAGAACCCAAGGAAACTATAGCTTTGGGCAAGGTTTTTCCCATATGTGAGCCTCAGTTTCCTCCATTGTTAATTGACTTGGGTAGCCCTTGGTATTTCCTAGAATGCTAACATTCTTGGTTTCTATGATTCTAAACCTCTGCAGATTCCTAGGGTTCTGGAGTGTAGTGTGACTACATTTGTTCTAAAGTATTGCTTCTGTTGGTACCTTGAATAATCATGTACAGTAGGGTGGAGTTAGGGGAGAGGTATCCCTCAATCTGGAAAATCCATGTGAAATTTTTGGGTTCTCCCTTCATACTAGAGAAAAAGTCCGATTTTTTTTTCTTTTATGGGGTGTTTACAATACCTTATTGTGAAATTTGGGTTAAGTCCTAGGCTATATGTAGATTAATGCTAAACTATCTCTATATTTCTAGTCATTTGGTATCATTTGCTGGCTTTTGTGTTCTTTTTTTTTTTTTGTAAACTTTAACATTTTACTTATTTTAACTTTAAAAAAGAAATTGTGTATATTTATGGTATTAAAAGATAAAATGTTGATATTATATAATACTATATGTATATTTTATTCATTTCTGAGTTTCTAAACTTTTTATGTGTTTCATTTTTTCTGTGTCATCTGCTGGCCTTTGTGTGTGGTCTGTAGATTCCCCAAAACTCCCCTCAAATTCCCATTTAATTAGATACTAACCTGCAGATATATCAAAATTGTGACAGGAAAAGTTGCGATGGCAAATAGATGCCTCTGTGTTTGCATGTTCTATATTTCAGCACCTAGAATATTGCCTCATATATGTTAAACACTAAATATTGATTGATTTGGATTGAACTATATTTATAGAAAGAACAGAAATCTGAAGAAAGATATGATAACTGCATATATTATATAGAAGATACAGGAATGAGCCTGATAACCAAACCAGAGAGAGACAAAGCAGAAAAAGAGACTATAGACTAATTTCACTAGTGAATTTAGACAAAAATCCTTACATTCTGTCTTAAAACTGATACTAAACAAGAAGAGCAGGAAGGACTAGGCAATTGGGGTTGTGACTTGCCCAGGTCACACAACTAGGAAGTGTCTGAAGCCACATTTGAACCCAGGATTTCCTTCTCTATCCCTATCCACCGAAGCACCTAGCTGCCATGCTAATGAATGCTGATACAAGCATTTCATCCAAAATTCTTGCAAGGACACTTGAGAAGCAGTCAGAAAATAATTCACTATAGCAAAGTTGGATTTATACAAGAAAGGATGGTTCAGCATAAAAGAAAGCAATTAACATAATTAATCATACAAACAACAAAGAAATGAAAATCATATTATTTCAAAAGACATTAAAAAGCCTAAAAATATAATAAGCATTAAAATTTTTAAAAACATAGCAATGAAAAAGCAAAGGAATGGAAGGACCTTTTCATTTAATTGATTTTTTTATGGTGTTCCATCCTATTTTCTCACTATCTTGGACATCCTTTTCTGGAGGAATGCAGTTTGCTTAGATCCTCATAGGCACTGAAAATCTAGCATGCAACCTGAACACTAAATTCTCCAGATATGATTTGAACTATATCAATATCTAGTCTACATGTCTCTATCTTGTGGGTAAAGATAACATGAAACCTTTGCCAAATATTTCAACAAAATACAAGTAAACTTTATCCACTTTATTCCCCAATCTACCCTTCTAGCATTCCTTTCAAAAAAAATGGAAAATGAAGCTAGTCTGGCAGGACTTGATTTTGGTGAACACAGGAACTCTTCGTGGTTGACATTTACTTTTCTAGATTTGCAAATCCAGGTTACCCATATCTATGGGCTCATTTACTATTTCTCATAATCAGTGACTTCAAGTTCTCCTGTTTACTGTTTCTCAGGTTTAATGTCAAATCCACAGGTAATGAGCCTTCATCCTGTGGTCACTCTAGTCATACTTGAGGCACATAAATCAAATAAAGTGTTTAATCAAAACAAAATCCAAAGCAAGGTAAATAACAAAGGAAATGAATCATATAATTAATGTCCTTGTTACCCATTTTCAGACAGCTGCTGCCTTCCCACACTCCCCAAGGTAGCCAATGAGTCAGAGTCCCATTGATTCCCAAGCATCCTAAACCCTTGGGAGAAGGAACTTGTTCAGCTAAACTCTTGACTGGGTGTGAGGATGCTAGAAAGTGATGCCCACAAACAGTCTCTGCTTATCATCTGCTTCTCGATCTCAAAACAGCAGTTAAGATGTCTTTGGGTCCCAAGGTTCCAAACATCTGAATCTGATTGTGTCGTCTTTCTTTGTCTCTCTGACTCCATCTCTTCTGTTCTCTGGTTCTAGCTGTCTGCAAGATATTACTTCCTTCTTATATCACTGGTTTCCTAGCTTCCCTTCTTGCACCTCAGGTATCTTAAGAGAACAATCATTCTCTTTTATCTTGATAATTCCAACAGAATTTCAGTCTCTTCTAACCCGCTACACTATTTCCTATGATCTTTTAAAGTTTGGTTCACTAGAAGCTGATGAACTCACACACAAACCTCTGGGAAATATAGTCCTCCAAAGTAAACCTGGTAGCTACTCCTTCAATTCACACTTCAGTCATAGCTAACTTTTCATGACCCTATTGAGGGGTTTCCTTAGCAAAAATAGTGGAATGGTTTGCCATTTCCTTATCAAGTTCATTTTATAGATAAAGATACTGAGGCAAACAGGAATAAGTAGCTTACCCAGGATCATAGCTAGTAGTAAATGTCTGAGGCCAAATTTGAACTCAGGAAAATGAATCTTTCTGTCATCAGGCTCAGTGCTCAATCCACTGCACCACCTAGCTGCCCTCACCCTTCCTTATAAGTCTCTTTAAAAATACATTCAACATCCAGCAATACCGCTTCTGGGTTTGTATCCCAAAGAGATTTTTAAAAATGGGAAATGTTCTGTTTGTATAAAAATATTTATAACTGAGCTTTTTGTGGTGGCCAAAAATTGGAAAATAAGGGGATGTCCATTGATTGGGGAATGGCTGAACAAATTGTGGTATATGATGGTGATAGAATATGATTGGGATATATAGAATGATGAACTGCTTGATTTCTATAAGAACTGGAAAGACCTCCATGAACTGATGCAGAGTGAAATGAGTAGAACCAGGAGAATATTGTTCATAGTAATTGAAATATTGTGGAAGGATCAAATGTGATAGACTTTGCTACTAACAAGCAATGCAATGATCCAGGATAATTCGGAGGTACTTGTGAAAAAGAACGCTATCCACATCCAGAGAAAGAACTGTGGGAGTAGAAATCCAGAAGAAGATATGTTATTTATCACTTGTTTATATGGGTATATGATTTGGGGCGTGGGTTTTAAAAGATTACTTTATTACAAAAGTAAATAATTTGGAAATAGAATTTGAGTGATAATATAGGTATAATCCAGTGGAATTGCTTGTCAACTCCTGGGGGGGGGGAGGGAAGAGGAAAGGGAGACAACAAAAATCATGTAACCATGGAAGAAATTTAAAAATTAAAATTAAAAATATATGTATTCAATAATTTTTCTAGGACTTAAAGTCAAGATCATTGATGTAATAGCCTGATTCCTTTTCCTTTTTGAAAAGGTGGAGATCTATTTTTCTTTAGTCCTTTAGCACCTTTCTCCTCTTCTTTGGTCTTACCTTTATTAAAAAATTTTTTTTAATGTTTTTATTCAATACAACATTAAGGAGCAGCTGGGTAGCTTAGTGGATTGAGAGCCAGACCTAGAGATGGGAGGGCCTAGGTTTAAATCTGACCTCAGATACTCCCCAGCTGTGTGATCCTGGGCAAGTCACCTAACCCCCATTGCCTTGCCCTTGCCACTCCTCTGCTTTGGAACCAATACACAGCATTGATTTCAAGGTGGAAGATAAGGGTTAAAAAAAAAACCATTAAATATCAGTACATATAACTATATTTGCTTAGTAATTATTTTTATTTCAAGTAATTTTGATGCCTAAAGATCCATAACACAATATATTTTGCGTGATAATCCTTATATACCCCATATCAAATTGCTTACTAGTTCTGGGAGGTGGGAGGAAAGGGAGTGAGACAATTTGGATGATGAAATTTCAGAAAATTTATGAGGAAATTTGTTATTACATGTAATTGGTAAAATAAAACATCCATATAAAAAAGAACCATAACACTTTAGTTTTTCTCCCTCTAAATTCTCATCAAGGTTTACTGTCCATTCATTTTTTCCTCATATGATCACCATTACAATGTATTACATCCCATGTTACTATGTAATATGTTACTATGTCCTTCTTCTAGTTTTAGTTTTTCCCTTTTGCATTATTTCATAAAGGACTTTTCAGATTTCTTTGTATTGCTCATTATTGTTCATATTAATCAGATTATCCATTGTAATTGTAATATTCCATTGTATGAATGCACCACAATTAATTTAACCATTCCTCCTTGTTAGGCTTTTAAGTTGTTTCCAGTTGTTTGCAATTATATATAATGATGCTGTGAACATTTTTGAACAGATAGTTCTGTTTTTGTGGGGTTTTGGTGACACTCTCAGGTTACTGAATGATTGGTTCCAGGGGGAGGTTATTTTTTTTTGTGTAAATTTTACTATTTATTGCCAGATTGCTCTTCAGAAAGATTCTATGAGTTTTTGAGTCCATAAATAATCAATTACTGTACCTGTTTCCCCATAGTCCTGCCAACATTTTGCTTCCTTACTCATACTTATTTTTTTTTGTCAATAGGACAGTATTAAATTAAAAAGTTATTTTGATTCATTATTGATTATTAGTGAGATTGGACTTTTTTTCCTCCAGTGGTTTTTTCCAAACGGTTTTTTCCAAACCACTTGTTTCCTTCTGGGAAGCAGGCCCTCTGCCTCTTGGAATCCCATGTATTTGGGATTCTTGAAAGTTCAGCTCAGATGCCTTCTGTAATGTAAGGCCTTTTATAATCCCCCTGGCTGTTAATACCTTCCCCCTCCCAAATTATCCTGTGAGGAGGGAGAACATTCCAGCCTGGAGAGAGGAGGAGGGAGAATGTAGAGGCATGGACTTGAGAGATATTGGATCATATGGGAGGACCAGGGAATAAGCAGATATAGTTGAGTTATAGAGTATGTGGAGGGGAATAAGAGGCAGCCAGGTGGCACATTGGATAGAGTAACAGGCTTGGAGTTAGGAAGACTTGAATTCAAATCATCCTTAGACCTTACTAGTTATATGGCTCTGGGTAAATTTCTCGACCCTGTTTGACTCAGTTTCCTCATCTGTAAAATGAGTTGGAGAGGGAAATGGTAAACCTCCCAGTTTCTCAGCCAAATAAAACCCTGAAAGGGGTCATAGAGAGTTAGACCCAAATGAAATGACTGAACAACAACAACAATGGAAGGGAGTAAATTGTAAGAAGACTAGAAAGGTAGGAAGGGATCAGGCTATAAAATAGGACTTTAAGGGCCAAAGAAAGGAATTAATATTTGATACTAGAGGTAATAGGGTGCCACAAATAGAAGTTTACCTGGTAAAAAAGTGACCTACTCATACCTGAACTTCAGGAAAATCACTTTGGCAGCTGAACCAAGTATGGCTCAGAGTGAGAAAAGATTTGGTAGTGTGAAATCAATTAGGGTGCTATTATAGTGAGAGGTGATAAAGGCCTGGATTAGGTCAGTGGCTGTGTGAGTGGAGAGAATGAGACGCATGACAGATGTTTTGAGGTAGAAACACAAAGATTTTTTAATGGATAGTATTTGTAGGATAGGTGGGAGTGAGGCATCAAGGATGACACTGAGGTTTTAAGGGTGGTTCACTGTGGGGATACCAATATCTTCAACAACAGGAGTCAGAAAGTTTTCAAGAAAGGAGAGCTTAGAAAGCAAGATAATGAAGGACACATGTAAAACTCAGTGGCATTGCGTGTTGGCTATGGGACGGAGGTGGGTGAAGGGGAGGGAAAGAACGTGAATCGTGTAACCATGGAAAAATATTCTAAATTAATTAAATAAAATTTCAAAATGAAAAAAAGAAGGCAAGATAACGAATTCCATTTTTGTTATTTTTTGTTTTGTTACACATCTATAAAACATCTCATTGGAGATGCCCCCCAAAATATTGGCAATATGGGACTCAGGGGAGAGATTAGGGCAGGATATACAGATGTGAGAATCATGTGTAGAGAGGTCACAGTTTCACCTACAGGAACTGATGAGTGAAAAAAGAAGAGGATCCAAGCCAGACATTTGTCTTCTGTTAGAAGGAGTAACCTGGATCCAGAGATGGAGCCTGAGGAGTGGTCCGATAAATAGGAAGAGAGCCAAGAGAGGGCAGTGTCATGAAATGTTAGAAAGGAGAGAGAATCAAGGAGAAGAGAATGATTGGCAGTTTCAAAGGATGCAGGGTTCAAGATGGATGAAGAATGAGAAAAAGTCATTAGTTTGGGGATTAAGAGATTGTTGGTAATGTTAGAGAAATCAGTTTTGGTTGAAGGATTTTAAACTGCTTGACCTTTTGGCTGAGATTAAGTGTAGTATCTAAGGCAGAAGAGCAGTAAGGGCTAGGCAATGGTTAAGTGACTTACCCAGGGTCACATAGCTAGGAAGTTGTGGGTTTTAAAATTAAATTTAATTAATCAACTTTTAAAATTTAATTAAATTAATTAATTTAAAATTAATATTCAATAACTAAGTATTATATTTTAAAAGTTTTATCAATAATAACTAAAATAAAAAAAAACTACCTAAACCCAGCCAGCTTGCAGAAGAAGAGAGGGCTTGGTTTACGAGAGGAGAGGATTCTGGGAAATACTAAAAGACTTCTGGGGGATGAAGTCCAAGGGTTCAAGATTCTAATTAATACAAAGTGTTTGAGGTCAAGTTTGAACCCAGGACTGCCAGTCTCTGGGATTGGCTGTCTTTCACCTAGACATCTAGTTGCCCCTGTTTTATTTTGTTTTGTTTTGTTAAAAAAAAAACAAAAAACACCTTACCTTCTGTCTTAGAATCAATACTAAGTATTAGTTCCAAGGCAAATGAGTGGCAAGGGCTAAGCAATTGGTGTTAAGTGACTTGCCCAGGGTCACACAGCTAAGAAGTATCTGAGGGCACATTTGAATTCAGGACTTCCTATCTTCAGACCTGGCTCTCTCTATCCACTGAGCCACCAAGTTTCCCCCTTTGCTATCTCTTCTACTTCTTTTAAATCTCTACCATTTTTGTCTTTTATCACATCCCTTTTGAATATGAGACATTCTCTTGCTATTTCCAATTTTCCTGAAGATCTCTCCCTTTTTTCCTAATCTATTGTTTTCTTCTTTTTCTTTACATTGCTAACTTAATAATTCTTCTTATCTCTCCTTGCTCTTCTCTGAAATTCTGTATTCAGTTAGGGAGACCCATTCAGTATATTCATTAGCAAATCCATTAGGGAGGCATTAAAATGATTTCCTTGTGATAGTGGCTTCTCTTCTGACTGATTCTCAGGTCTGCTCCCTCTACCCAGATTGCCTTGTCCCCCACATGGGCATTTTCTCTCCTCCTCTTGCCTTCCAACTCTCCTTTATGCATATACTTCTAATATTCTGCAAGCCCTCGGTTTTATGGTTTTTTGTATCTCTAGCACATAACGTAATAACCTGGCACACAGACAACATTTACCAAAATAAGGGATTGCTGTCGATATCTCGTAATAGCTAGCATTTATACAACAGTGCTTTAGGGTTTACAAAGCACTTGATATATATTATCTCATTTATCCTCATAACAACTCTAGGAGGGATCTACTATTATTATCCCCCCTTTTATAATTGGGGAAACTGAGGCAGACAGAGGCTAAGCACCTTGCCTAGGGTCACACAGTTACTAAATGCCTGACGCTAAATGTTAACTGAGGCTACCCTGACTCCAGGTCCATGTCTCTCCACTGTGCCAACTAGCTGTTTCTATCCATCTCTCCCTCTCTCTATACAGTGAAAGCCCAGTGGAAATGATGTAACCTAATTGATCTAAAGTGGACCTAATAGCATAGTTTTGTAGTTTCCTTAAAATCCCTTCAGAAGCACAGGAAGACTGAGACATCCTAGATTTCACTTGGTTTCTTCACTCTTCTTTGTTCGAGTTCTCCTTTACAAAATGACGAATATGGAAAGATGTTTTATAGACTATGTTCAAATATATGATAATATGATATCTACTAATATTATATAGAATAAATTATATAATATGTGCTATTATCCATGCAGAATCTATAGCCAATTGCTTACCATCTCAGGAAGGAGGAGGGAAAGGGAGGGAGGGAGAATGAGAATTTGGCTCGGAATGAAGGATTTAAAAAATCACTTTTTCATGTAATTGAGGAAAAACATTAAATTAAAATTAAAACATAAAGAGATTTTTAAAATTAATTTCAAAGGGGGAAGCTGGGTAGCTCAGTGGATTGACAGCCAGGTCTAGAGATGGGAGATCCTGGGTTTGAATCAGACCTCAGACACTTCCCAGCTGTGTGACACTGGGCAAGTCACTTAACCCCCATTGCATAGCCCTTACTGCCCTTCTGCCTTGGAACCAATTGGTTCCAAAACAGAAGGTATGGGTTTAAAAAAAATTTAATTTCACACATGTACAATCAATATTATATTGCCAGTTGTCTTGGGGAGTGGGGAGGGAGGAAGGGAACGTGGATTGTAAAATATCAGAAAATGATTATTAAAATTGTATCTATATGTAATCTGGAACAAAATAAAAAGAATATAATAACAATTTAAATTTAATTTAATTTTAGTTAAATTTAATTTAATAAAAATTTAAAAATAAAATTATAATGATCTGAAGACTCACATGAAGAGGAGTGAAAGAGGTGATAATGGGAATAATCCAAAACTGGAGTTTGACAAGGTGTAGGTGGTTATAGGAAAGGGGTTCAAGTGTAGAAGGTAGTGCAGAGTTGAACTGACTGAGCTGAGTTGAGTCAGGGAAGAGAGGAGAGCAGAGTCAATGGACAGGAGATAGATTGGGAAAGGTCTGGGCAGTGGCAGGGTCAGAGGTCAAGGTGCAGAAGAAGAACATGGTTAAGGTGATAAGGCATCAGTAAAGATGGAATGATAAAAAACCATGATCAGATAAAGGGATTTTGGAGGCCTTGTGATACTTCATCTCAAATTAAACCATAAGCAGCAGCCATCATCAAAATGATCTAGTACTGGATTTAAAAAAATATAGAAGTTGATCAGTAGACTAGGTTAGGTAATGCAACATGCAGAAGCAAATAAGTCTAGTAGCTTAATATTTGATAAACCCGAAGACACCAACTACTGGAGTAAAGTCTTACCAGTCCATATCTGGAAATTAGACCTTTATCAGAGAAACTTGCTGTGGAAATATTTTCCTAATTACTGTGTCCACTCAAATTTTAACTATATTTGCAAGTTTTATACAAAAAAAGTTTTCAATGTCATGTAATCAAAATGCTTTAGTTTATCTTCTATGATTCTCTCTGTCCTTTGTTTACATGAACTCTTTCCCTAACCATAGATCTGAAAGTTGATCACTTCCTCGTTCCTCTAATTCTTTTTATTTTAATTTGCAAGAGGGATTTAGAACAATTTTGTATGATTATTGATAGCTTTGATTTCTTCATCTGAAAATGCTTATTTATATTCTTTGACCATTTGTCAACTGGGGCATGACTTATATTCTTATAAATTTGACCTAGTTCTCTATATATTTGAGAAATGAGAGAAATTTCTCTTTATCAGAGAAATTTGTCATCAAAGTTTTTCCCCCCAGTTTGTTATTTCTCTTCTAATCTTGGTTACACATTGGTTTTATTTGTACAAAACTTTAAAAATTTAATATAGTCAAAATTATTAATTTTATATCTGGTAATGTTCTCTATTTCTTTTTTGGTCATAAATTCTTCCCTTCTTCTTAGACCTGAAAGGTAAATTATTTTATGTTCCTCTAGCTTAGTTATATTATTATCCTTTATGTCTAAATCATATACCTATTTTGATCTTAAGTTTTAAATATGATAAACCATATGAAAAGATACTCCATATCACTATTAAAGTAACCTCATACTGATCATATTGGCAAGAATGGAAATAAAGAAAAATGACAAATGTTGGTGAGACTGTTGGGAGAACATGGGTGATAATGCACTATGGATGGACTTGTAAATTGGTAAAACCATTCTACTCTTTCCAGTCAGAAGTCTGAGTGAGGAGGGCAGACTCTCTGTGTATGGAGCTAAGGAGTGTGGGTTTTTGCCTGAGGCCACCTCTCAAGTCTCTGCAACTTCTACTGTTTGCTACCCTTCTCTGCATTATCTCTGTGGGTGCCCAAGGTCTGCGTTCTTCAGCCTGTTGGGGTCTCAGGTCTAGCTGCTCTCATGGGTAGGTCTTTGGTGGTCTTAGTCAGCTGCCAAGGATTTAGAGGTGCCCCTTGCTCGTTCACTGATTCTAACATGCTGGCTCTGACTCTAGTGCACTGGCTCTGTAGGTGAGGTGGGGGAGGGTTGATCAACTCACATTTTGGTGGAAGCTATTTCACCTCCTTTTGGTGTAGAAATGCCCAAATCCCATGTACCTTCAATGCTGCGCCCTACTGTGGAGTCCCTTTGTTCATATGAATTGGGTTTTTTTTTGGCCTTTTGAGGTAGTATATATTGGTAGGCAATGAGGAAAGGTAGAGTCCTGCATCTATACTGCCTCCATGTTTACCCGAAAATCCTGGTAAAACCATTCTAGAAAGCAATCTGGAACTGTTTTCAAAAAGTTACTAGATTATTTATATCCTTTGACCTAACAATAAATGCTACTAGGTCTATACACAAAAGAGATCAAAGAAAGAAGAAACAAATCCATATGTACCGAAATATTTATAGCATCTGTTTTGTGTTGGCAAAGATTTAGAAACTGCCCATCACTTGTGTATGTAAGATTTAAATTAAGATTCAATACTTCAAGTATTATTTTATAACATTTATTATCTGACAAAAGTAGAACCACATGACTAAATTGTTCTACCTACTCAAAAATCCCCGCTCCACCAAAGCTGCCACAGGAAGGAAAAAGAACCCGAGAGACAGAACTCCACCCAATTTATATCCTGTCTATATCAGCACATAATGACAGGAAGTAAGGAGGGTGCTAGGGATCAAAGTTTTGCTGGGGATCATAATAGTTAGGTTAACAGATTCAAATTATACTTTTGCACTCTCTCTTTCCTATTTCCCTTTTATCTCTAACTCTTGTAGTTTCCTCTTAGAAGGTGCAATGTTGTATGCACCTATACTTAGAAGACTTTTAGAGGTACAAGATGATTATGTCAAATGATCCATTGGGAGACTAGTCTCCCAAAGGATCACAGAGGGATTGTTAAGATAGAATTAATTCTCCCCTCCCCCGCTTTTAGATTTAGTCACCAGAAGCATATACACCCCATTCATTTATCCTTAAGTATGGAGAGGTCTGTGACCCACATGTGCTATAGTGGGTGACATATCAAAAATAATTGACTGCCCCCTGGACAGTCCTCAGCAAAGCTAAAGTTGTAATTGATCCACATAAAGTGAAAGGAAGGCACAGGGAGTGAAGAAAGGAATGGTATTTAAAAGTGGGAGAAACTTCCTGTGACCAGTTCTTTCGCCTTTGAAATTGGCTCCGGAGGAGCTCTGGCTTGGAATCTTGGACTGCTCTTGGATCTTCCCTTAGGACTACCATGTGGGTGAGTGAAAGGGCTGATTCCTTTCTTGACTCCTGGAAGGACTAACATCCACAGAGGTCCCCTCCCCCATCTTGGAGGAGGAGGCCTAGTGGCTAGAACCTTTGCTTAATTAATCCTAGGTCCTCTGGCTGGGGCTTTTTGGAGCCCTGCCAGAGTGAAGTCAGGGCCTGAGCAAATAATCTAGCTCATTAATTTCTCATTCTACCCTCTTTCTCTTTCCTCTACCTAATTCTTTCCCTCTATTTTGTAAATAAACTACTAAAAAGTCATTCTGACTTGAGTGATAATTTCAGTGACCACATTTCTCATATATTTAGTCCAACTTTTTATTTTAACCCTTACAGGTAGTAGTTGGACAAATTATGGCATATGAATGTAATGGAATACAGTCATCCCTTGCTCTATCATGGTTCACTTATTGTGGTTTCACTATATTGTGGGTTTTTTTCATCTAATTCTGTTTCATGGAGCTAAATTTTCACTATATTGTGGGATTTTGCAGATGAATACTGTACTGTACACAAATGGAAATACAGTATGCCACTACCACTTGCACAAATTTGCCAACATGAGATTATACATGGCTGATGGAATCTTAGGCAGCCAACCACAGCGCAGTGTTCTGTACTCTGGGTGCTGATTGGCTCAGTGACTATACTTAGAGGATTTTCACCTATCATGAGAGTCTCTGAAATGTAACTCTCACCATAGTTAAGGAATCACTGTATTATTATAAGAAATGGATAAAGAGACAATATTAGAGAAAACTGGGAAGATGTATTTAGCTAATGCAAAGAGAAGCAAGCAAAACTAGGAGACCAATTTACAAGACAGCAACAACAAGACAAATATCTTGGAAAGACAGAAAAACTCTGATCCCTATCTACTATTCTAGAGGAGGACCAATGAAGTATGCTACCCACTTCTAACAAAGATAATGGACTCAGGCAGCTAGGTGATTCAGTCAGGCATAGAGACAGGAGTTCCTGAGTTCAAATTTTGGCTTCAGACACTTTCTAGTTGTGTGACCCTGGGCAAGTCACTTAACCCCTATTGTTTAATCCTTACCACTCTTCTGCCTTTTAAATAATACCTAATATTGATTCTAGGATGGAAGATAAGAGTTTTGTTTTTTTTTAAGATGCCATATGAAGCATCCTTTCTGGACATGGCCAAAGAGGAAATTTGTGTTGTTTAATTCTATAAATTAAAACATCAATAGTTACATGAGTTTTCAAAGAGCACTGAGGGTGGGTGGCGCATGCATTGTAACCGCCACTCATATCAGTACCTTCAACAACTCACTGAGTGCTATCAGGTGAACTCCTCCTATTTTTGGTCTAATATCCTTACTAGTAATTTTTATTGTCATTTCCAGTCCAAAGATCATTCTCCTTGGCAGAGAAAAATGAACCAGGGAAAGATTTGAATAGTTCTAACCATTTCTCAAAAATCATTATCATAGTTCTTTCCATCATGAGCAGGAGTTCTAATCCTTCTTTGATTCTAGACTTTTCCAAAGTGTAGATTTTATGAAGTTCTTCATTGTCTTGAGCCCTTTCATTGACTGTCCACTTCAGCTCATTCTGAGCTTAGTACCATCTACACTCATATGTGCCACTTTCACTTTCGTCTTTGGTTATCTGCTTTTGTTTATCTTCGCCATATATTTCTTTCTAAAAGATGTTTATCATTAAGTTAGCTGGGTGTTCTCTTTAAATGGGTTCTCATTTTCTTCTCTTTTGAAATTATTTTTGTTGTTGCTATTGCCATTCAGTTGGATCCAACTTTTTGTGACCCCCATATTAGGTGTTTTTTTTGGGCAAAGATTCTGAAGTGGTTTGCCATTTCCTTCTCTAGTTCATTTGACACTGATACACTGTGGCACAACTGAACATAACGGACTTCTCTACTAGCAGCAATGCAATAATCCAGGACAATTCTGAGAAAGAACGCTATCCACATTCAAAGGAAGAACTATGGGAGAAGAAGAACAACAAGGGCCAGTGGGGATATGATTGGGGATGTAGACTCTAAATGATCATACTCGTGTAAATATTAATGGTATAGAAATGGTTCTTGATCAATGACATATGGAAAACCCAGTGGAACTGTGCATCAGCTAGGGGAGGGGGTTGGGGGGAGGGAAAGAACATGAATCATGTAACAATGGAAAAATATTCTAAATTAATTAAATAAAAATGTTCAATTCTAGTTCATTTGACAGATGAGGAAACTGAGGCAAATAAGATTAATCCCAGGGTCACATAGTTAATAAATATCAGAGAACAGATTTGAGTTGTCTTCTCAAGGTGTTTCTTTCTTCCTCCCTCCCTCCCTCCTTTCCCTCCCTCCCTCCCTCCCTCCCTCCTTCCTTCCTTCCTTCCTTCCTTCCTTCCTTCCTTCCTTCCTTCCTTCCTTCCTTCCTTCCTTCCTTCCTTCCTTCCTTCCTTCCTTCCTTCCTTCCTTCCTTCCTTCCCTCTCTCCCTCCCTCCTTCCTTCCTCCCTTCCTCCCTTCCTTTCTTCCTTCCTTCCTTCCTTCCTTCCTTCCTTCCTTCCTTCCTTCCTTCCTTCCTTCCTTCCTTCCTTTTCTTTCTTTCTTTCTTTCTTTCTTTCTTTCTTTCTTTCTTTCTTTCTTTCTTTCTTTCTTTCTTTCTTTCTTTCTTTCTTTCTTTCTTTCTTTCTTTCTTTCTTTCTTTCTTTCTTTCTTTCTTTCTTTCTTTCTTTCTTTCTTTCTTTCTTTCTTTCTTTCTTTCTTTCTTTCTTTCTTTCTTTCTTTCTTTCTTTCTTTCTTTCTTTCTTTCTTTCTTTCTCCCTTTAAAAAATTCTTACCTTCTCTCTTACAATCAATGCTAAATATTGATTCCAAGGCAGAAGAGTGGTAAGGATTAAGTAGTTGGGGTTAGGTGACTTGGCCAGAGTCAAACAGCTAGG
Source organism: Monodelphis domestica (assembly GCF_027887165.1). NCBI lineage: Eukaryota > Metazoa > Chordata > Mammalia > Didelphimorphia > Didelphidae > Monodelphis > Monodelphis domestica. The sequence goes on along the minus strand of NC_077230.1, from coordinate 373,776,132 downwards.
AAGTATCTGAAGTCAGATTTGAGACCAAGATCTCCTACCTGTAGGCCTGTGACTGAGCCACCTTGCTGTCCCCCTCTCTCAATTTTTTTTTGAAAATATGTTTGTCATTGAGTTACCTGAGCATTCTTTTTAAGTGGATTCTCCTTTTCTTTAGAACTGTTTTGCTTTTCACAAAAATCAGTGATGAGAGAATCTCCTGACACTTCTTACATAAATCTAGATCATAACTGGTAACTGTAAGCAGCCTTCACTGCCAACCCTTCAACACTATTCTTTGACTTTAAGACTATAGACAAAGTCTCTATTGAGGCAATGTATTTTTTTTTAAACTGACTTTTATCAATCTGTTCTCTCTTTTTTTTTTTAAACCCTTACCTTCCATCTTGGAATCAATATTGACTCCAAGGCAGAAGAGTGGTAAGGGCTAGGCAATGGGGGTCAAGTGACTTGCCCAGGGTCATACAGCTGGGAAGTGTCTGAGGCCAGATTTGAACCTAACACCTCCCATCTCTAGTGCTGACTCTCAATCCACTGAGCCAACCAGCTGCCCCCAATCTTTTCTTTTTTTACATCATGTAGATTTCCTCCTTCCTCTCCCTGAGAGACAATACCTTATAACAAAAGTTTTGGTTTTGGTTTTTTTTTTTTTAATAATGAGGAGAATAAAACCTAGAAAAACCAATCCATACATTGAAAAAATACCTAACATTATATCCAATGTTCCACACCTATGGAACCCCAGGCTCTGCAAAGCAGTATATGTGTGTTTGTTTCATTCATCTTCAATGATTACATAGTTATTTTTTCCATTTACATTGCTATCATCATTGTGTTACTGTTTCCTTGGCTCTGCTTGCTTTGATCTGCATCAGTTCATATATATCTTCCTATGCTTCTCTGTTTTTATCAAATTCATAATTTGTTACAACACAATAACATTCTACTATATTCATGTATCATAATTTGTTTTGCCTTACCCAAACCTACAGGCATGTGCTTTGTTTCTTTTTTTTTTTCCACTGCAAAAAATTCTACTCTAAATTTTTTGGTGGCTGCCTTGGAATATATACCTAGTACTGAAGTAAGTCTCTGGGTCAAAGGTCTTTTAGTCACTTCATTTGCATAATTCCAAATTCCTTTCCAGAATTAGTGTAATAAATGCACAGATTCACTAGCAAAATATCAACATATCTTCTTTCCACAACCCTACCAACATTAATTATTCCCATCTTTTGACATTTTTACCAGTTTTCTAGGTTGAGGACAAACCACAAGGCTGTTCTGGTTTCTTCTTCTTCTTTTTTTTAATTGACTTGGAGCATGCTTTCATATTGGTTGTTAATAGTTTGCAATTCTTTGAGACGAGGCCACAGGTCTTATTGCTTGCTGTTTTATTATATTTTGACTCCTGAAAATTTGGGGGTTGCCTGTAAAGTACCTTTTTAATGTGATTTAGTTTCCAATTTCTATAATACCTTGCTTGGTATGTATAGCTCTATGTATGACTCATATATTTCTACATTTTCATCTCTTTCTATACACATATATGTATAGAAACATGTGCATACATCTCCCTCTCCCTAAAGTTCATTGCATTAGGCTCATGTCTGATGAAGTGGATTTTTTTAATTGAAAACTTTTATTTAATTAATTTAGAATATTTTCCCATGGTTACATAATTCATGTTCTTTCCCTCCTCTCCTCCCACCCCCCCACCCCTGTAGCCAACAAGTAATTCCCCTGGGTTTTACATGTGTCATTGGTCAAGATCTATTTCCATATTATTGATATTTGCATTAGGGGGATTATTTAGAGTCTACATTCCCAATCATATCCCCATTGACTCATGTGATTAGTCAGTTGTTTTTCTTCTATGTTTCTACTCCCACAGTTCTTTCTCTGAATGTGAATAATGTTCTTTCTCTTAGATCCCTCCAAGTTGTTCAGTATCGCTGCATTGCCACTAATGGAGAAGTCCATTACATTTGATTGTTCCACAGTGTATCAGTCTCTGTGTACAATGTTCTCCTGGTTCTGCTCCTTTCACTCTGCATCAGTTCCTGGAGGTCATTCCAGTTCACATGGAATCCCTCCAGTTCATCATTCCTTTCAGAACAATAGTATTCCATATTCAGCCATTCCCCAATTGAAGGGCATCCCTTCATTTTCCAATTTTTTGTCACCACAAAGAGCACAGCTATGAATATTCTTTTACATGTCTTTTCCCTTATTATCTCTTTGGGGTATAAACCCAGTATGGCAGGATCAAAGGGCAGACAGTCTTTTATAGCCCTTTAGGCATAGTTCTAAATTGATGAAGTAGATTTAAAAGGTCTTTAAGTTCATGTAAATTCTGTCTTTGGAAGCATATTTCTAAAGCATATGAATGGCTCATGATGATGCCCACAGGTAGAGAGCAAAAAAACTCTAACAATAGGCTAAGAGATTGGGATTCCCCCCCCTCACTACTAGGAAAGGTCACTCCCTCCTGTATTGGTCCCAGAGCTCTCCAGTTCCCTCTTGATGCATTCAAAGGAATACAAAGAAATGCAAAGATATGGTCAACCACAGGGACTTTTGAGAAATAATATTAAATCAATCAGATGAAGTCTTTAACAGAATATAAAGCATATGCTGAGTAATGGGCACCAATTGCACTCCTCTGAAATTAAGCAGGAGGAGAAGAGGAGATAAGTTGTACCACTTCCTCTGTATCAGCTTTTTCCTGTTTTGCTTTTAGCAATCTAGTCATCTGAGCAAGTACTGGTGATAAAAACACAATTTATCTCTTCTAGTCTCTCTTGGAAGCTTTGAACTGCAAAAGGAATGGGCTGCAGATGTTGCTGCTATCGGTTATGAGCCATGCTGCTATTCCATGTATCATGGGAATATCTCCACCCCCTGCCTCCTCTTCATGTTCCTCTACTTCCCTGACTGAGAGACAGAAACAGACAAAGACAGAGATACAGAGAAACAGAGACAGATAGCCAAGCAGGCAGGCAGATATATTGACAGACAAGCAGGCAGGCAGGGAGACAGGTAGAAAAGCAGACAGACTGTTTTTAAATCTCTGGTTACTGGGGGGAAACCCTGCTATTTGGTTCTGTTCTTATAGTGTTTCCTCTCTTCCCATGATGGAAAGAACTACATCTCTGAGGGTCTTTGGCAACTTCAGGCCCCCTTTCCGGGCAGCTAAAGAGAATCACGTTCAAGTGTTGGTCAGAGAAGTATCACATTCATATGGAATGGGGTGAACACAGATGCAGAGCACCTCTGATAGCATTATGATGGTGCCTCACATGGAAGTGGCCAAGAAGCTTGTTCCCTGAAGAGTTGTGATGAATCTCCCCAAGGAGAGCCTTGAAGAGATATTAGAGCATGCATAGACATTCTGTAGCTAGTTCTAGTCTACTAACCACATGACCAAGAAAAGCCTTTTCAATTGGCTGCATAGACAGAAGTAGGGCATCGTCAAAAAGACCTTAGTTGGTTCCACTTATTATTCTCATCCTCTTTAGCTGTGTTTTGGTGATTGGATTCTTTTACTGATGCCATCCAATGGGAAATGATGCTGTAAGGAGAGGAGTCTTCTCCCTGCTAAAGTCATATGAAATGCACCTCTGTTGTTCTTTTCCATTCTAGGTGAAGAGATTAAAGCCTCCAGTCTTCTGAATCTTTTGAAAGGTCAGGAGAATGAGCCTGTGAGCTCCGAGAATATCCTATTGTCCCAGGGATCAGATTTCCAAGCCTGCTCAGCATTAATGGCCAGAGGATCAAAGAGTGACCTTTAGGATCTAGCCTGGTGGTAGAAGTCTCCATGCATTTGAATGTGACCTTGGCGGAAGAGCATTATGTTGCAAGTGTGCTAAAAATGAAATACTCCAGGGAGTGTGGCCCTGAAATGGTAGGGAGAGATGTTAGTATTTTGTTATTGCTCTAACTTTGAATATCCCTTTGTAGAAGCTAATTGGTGTTAAGTAGTTAAATGGACCTGGAGTGTTAGTTCATTAATGACACTTAACAACTAAACTGATGAGAACTTGAGCCACTGGCATTAGAGAAGAAAGAACCCCCAAACCCTCAGAATATGCCTAGAACTCTGAGAGGTAGATGTAGTATTCCTTGTGCTGGGAGGCTAAAGCCAGAAAGTACTAGCTCTGTGTATATGTGTGTGTGTGTGTAAACACAAATATATATGTGTGTATGTGTACATGGATTTATTGTATATATATATGTTATTGTTCAATGGATTTTAAGTCACATCCAACTCTTAGTGAATCCATTTGGAGTTTTCTTGGCAAAGATACTGTAGTAGTTTGACATTTTCTTCTCTAGGGAAACTGAGGCAAACAGGATTAAGTGATTTGCCCAGTCACACAACTAGTAAGTGTCTCAGGCCAGATTTGAACTCAGGGGATCGGTCTTCCAGACTCCAGGCCCAGTATTTTATCTACTGTGTATAAATGTGTGTGTATATGCATGCATATACACACATATTTATTTATATTTGTATATGTATGCATTATATAAAATATGCGCATATGTATATGATATAAAACACATATGTGCATGCATGCATTATACACATACATATACTCTTTTCAGTTTAAAGTTCTCTTAGTCAGATTTGCAAGATTCTAGTCAAATGTATTTTTGACAACTCTTAATATGTATACTCCATCCTTGGCCAAAAGTTCATCAATCCTGTGTTGTATAGTCAAAAAATCATTTCTTTAGCCAGATGTTCATTTCCAAAATCTGCCTTGCTCTTCTGAAACCCTTACATTCATTTGTTAGCTGTGTTCACAATACCAGCTGTGCCTTTAAGGTCTTTGGTTCCTTGCCTAGGACTTCTTAATCCCTAGAAAAACTTTCTGGGTTCATTTTAGCAGACTTTTTTGTCCCCACATGAATTACCAGAAGTGAGTAGGGGTCATCAGGTCTCAAGTTTTGGGAAGCCTTTGTCACATCCCAGAGAGATGCCCTAGGACCATAGTGTCAAACCTATGGCACACATGCCATAGGGGACACTCAGAGCCCTCTCTGTGGGCAGGTGCACCAAAGCCCCAGCACAGAGTTCATTACTAGAAAGCCTAGAGGGATGGAGGGCTGGTCTGCTCCCCTTCCCCTCTCCACATGTGCCTGAGGACATTTTTCACATCTCTACAAGGTTCCCTATCACTGCTCTAGGAAGACTAGACTTTGCTACTATTTGTGTCAGGTGGAAATATAGCTGACTACATTTCCCTCAGTCAGGAGTCACCACTACTTGTCTGGTTTTCCTCTGTCCCTAATGGCTTACCTCTTTACTGATGGGGACAGTAAACTCTCATCAGAATTTCCTAGAGTGTAAGGAATTGTTTCTTTCTCAGTCCAACTTCCCCACTTATGGTAACAGATTCATACCTATAATTTATCTCCAAGTGTTCAGTGCCTCTTGTCCCTTCCTTCTCTGTGTCACAGTCTTTCTTCCACATGCCAAGCTCCTTATCTAGGTCAGATTTTTCCCTCTGGCTCTTCAGATCCTTTTCCTTCTTAGACATTTACTTCGAAGCTCTTCTTCCATTTTCTCAAGGAACGCTGTATCCTCCCCATAAAACCCCTTGCCCTATTTACCTAGGAGGGACACCATCCTTTGCTTTATGTACATAGAGCTGTTTTTGCCCTTGAAGGAAATACAGGTGGAACAGCTCAATGAAGGTCAATGAAACACACCCTTCCTTCACCCTGGGCCAGGTGTCTCTTCTCTTGCCTGCTCTTTCTCCATGCCTTCAGTTCCTGTGGACTTCCTGATGGCTGACCATCTGACCACCCACCCTCACTGGCTCCCTAGGTACTTGCCGATTCCCCTGGCTGCTGCCTGGACTTTGGTTATCCCATTTGGTTTTATACCCTATCTCCCTCCCAGTGGAGTCAGATAACCAGTAAAGATTTCTGAGCACACAGGGCCATAACAATAAAGATAGGAAGCCTTGTGGTGCAGTGGGAAGAGTTTTGGACCTGGAGTCAGGACTACCTGACTTCCAATCACACCTTAGACACTTCCTGTCCGGATAACCTTGGGCAAGTCACTTAACTTGCATCTGCCTCAGTTTCTTTATTCTTAAAATGGGAATAATAGCATCTACCTCCTTAGATTGTTATGAGGATCTAATGAAATAATAGTTGTCCATATGAGTTATTAGTATTATCATTGTTATTATTATTGTTATTGTCATACAGATTGAAGGAAATATGAGGTCGGTATGGGAAGAGCAAGTAGACCAGTTTAGCTAGTTTTCCATGTTTATAACCTTGCTGGCCTCAGACCATGCTTCACATGCCATTCAGTCTCACTGGGGCCTAAATAAAGCAGGCACTTTGCCATCACCCACACCTGCAGGAATGCTCTTCCTCCTCCCCTCTGAGATCTCTGTGAATCCCTAGCTCCCTTTGAGAGCCAGCTAAAGCACTCCCAGGCTCTCCTACCCCCCCCCCCCAGAGGTGTGTGTCTCTAAGGTTACCACCTATTTACCAGCTATGTGTCTTGTTTTCACTTGTGCCCTTGTCCCCAGCTCATTAGAATATAAGCTCCCTGAGAGCAGGACTTCTTTTACTATTTTTCCACACAGTCTCTCCCTTGTATCCCCAACTCAAAATCAAAGCAGAGATGAATAAAATTGAAAGTAAGAAACCCTTCAAACTAGTATATAAAACAAGGAGTTAGTTTTATGGAAAAATTGGTTTATTTGATTAAATGTTAATTTAAATTAAATGTTCAATTAAATTAAAAAGCACTTCACACAATAAAGGGCTCGGAATCTAGTAGGCAATAATCTAATAATTGTTTGTGTCTTGATAGATGGATTTCTGCCTGGATATCCTACTGCACAACATTTCAAAGATCCAAGTCAATGTTTCAATCCCACTTACCCTCCAACCTGCTTTTCTTTTTGGCAGATTGCCATTGATATCTCTGGGAAACCTGGGGATGTTCCCTCCTTTAAAGACCAGAGTCAGTCTCACTGTCCAAAGAGAAAGTCCTGGATGTGCTACCCCAGGCTTGATTTAGACCTTCACCTACACCTCACACAAGGAATTATAGCTGGATATTACACTTCAGTGTTTAAAATGAACTATAGGGGCTCATGGAAGGGCAGGTGGAAGGAAGTGGTGATCAGAAATAAAACAGTTTTGGGGAGGGACAGGAAAGAGAGAGAAAAAGGAAAAATAAGAGGGAGGAGATGATATAATTAGTAATCCTAACTGTGAATGTGAAGGAGAATTCATTCTTAAAACAAAAGTAGATAGCAGAGTAAATTAAAAACCAGAATGCTACAATGTCTTGCTTACTAAAAACACAGCCAAAGCAGAGAGATACACACAGAGTAAGACTAAGGGGCTGGAGCAGAATCTATTATGGTTCAGGTAAAGTTAAAAAAAAAAAGCAAGGTTAGCAATCATGATCTCAGATAAAGCAAAAGGAAAAAATAGACCTAATTAAAAGAGATAAATAAGGACACAACATCTTGCTAAAAGGCACCATAGACAATGAAGTAATGTTAGTTCTAAATATATATGTACCAAATGGCATAGCATCCAAATTCTTAAAGGAAAAGTTAAAGTCATAGGAAGAAATAGTAAAACCATGCTAGTGAAGGACCTCAACTTTCTCCTCTCAGAACCAGAAAAATCTAACAAAAAATAAACAAGAATAAAGTTAAGGAGAGGAATAGAATTTTAGAAATGTTAGATATGATAGACTTCTAGAGAAATTTGAATGAGAATAGAAAGTAATAAATCTTTTTCTCAGTAGTACATGACCATATATTAGGGCATAAACCCTTACAACCTGATGAAGAAAAGCAAAAATATTAAACACATCTTTTTTGGATCATAATTCAATAAAATAACATTTTTTAAAAGGAGTGTAGAATCATAGATTAAATTTTTAATTAGAAATTAAATAATCGAATCCTGAAGAATGAGTTGGTCAAAGAACAAATCATAGAAATAATCAATAATTTCATAAAAGTAAGTGACAACAATGAGATAACCTATCAACATTTTGGGAATACAGCCAAAACAATGGTTGGGGGGGTGGATTGTATCTCTAAATGTTCATATCAGTAAAAGAGAGAAAGAACAGATCAATGAATTAGACATGCAACTAAAAAAAATACCCGAAAGAGGACAAATTAAAAATACCCAAATAAACACCTAATTGGAAACCCTAAAAATCAAAGCAGAGATCAATAAAATTGAAAGTAAGAAAACCATCAAACTAGTAAATAAAATCAGGAGCTAGTTTTATGAAAAAATTGGTTTATTTGATTAAATGTGATTTTTTAAAAATAAAAAACCAATTTATTTTCAAAAATGAAAAGGATGAATTTATCACCAATGAATATGAAATCAAAGAAATTATTAGGGGCTATTTTACCCAATTATATGCTAGTAAATCTAACAGTCTAACTAAAGTAGATGAATATTTACAAAAATATAAACAGAAGAGGAAATAGAATACTTAAATAACCCTGCCTTAGAAAAAGAAATTGAATAGTCATCAATAAGCTTTCTAGGAAAAAATCACCAGAACCAGATAGATTCACAAATGAATTCTACCAAACATTTAAAAAACAATTCCATTACTAAATAAAGTATTTGGGGGAGATAGGCAAAGAAGGAGTCCTACCAAATTCCTTTTATAACACAAATATAGTGCCAATAATTAAACCAAGAAAAATGAAAACAGAGAAAGAAAACTATAGAACAATTTCACTAATGAATATTGGAGCAAATTTTTAAAATACAATACAAGCAAGGAGATTACAGAAATCTACTATGACAGGTGAGTTTTATATCAATAATATAGGACTGGTTCAATATAGAAAAATAATCAACATAATTGAGCACATCATAACAAAAACAACAAAAATAATATGATTATTTCAATAGGTGCTGAAAAAGTTTTTGACAAAAGCATTCCTATTAAAAGCATTAAAAAAGAAAGGAATAAATGGAGCTTTCTTTAAAATGATAAGTAGTATCTATCTAAAACTATCAGCAAACATTATCTGCAATGGGGATAACCTAGAAGTCTTCCCAATAAGATCAGAGGTGAAGCAAGGATTCTCATTATCACTATTATTATTCAGTAGAAATGTTAACTATAGTAATAAGAGAAGAAAAAGAAGTAGACAGAAATAGAATAAGAAACAAGGAAATAAAACCATCATTCTTTGCAGATGATGTGATAGTATATTAGGGGATTCATAGAGAAGCAATTAAAAAACTAGTTGAAATAATTAACAACTTTAGCAAAGTTGCAGGGTATAAAACAGACAAGTCATTAGCATTTCTGCATATTACCAACAAAGTCCAACAGGAAGAGAGAGAAAGAAGTTCCACTTAAAATAAATAAAGTACATATAAGATAAAAGATAAAGATAATATAAAATACTAGCAACTCTGTCTGCCAAAACAAACCCAGGAACTATATGAACACAATTTCAAAACACTTTTCACCCAAATAAAGTCAGATCTCAACAAGTAGAAAAATATTAATTGCTTATGAGTAAGCCAAGTCAATATAAAAATGACAGTTCTACCTAAATTAATGTACTTATTCAGTATCATACCAATCAACCTACTGAAAAATTATTTTATAGAGCTAGAAAAAATAACAAAAATTAATCTAGAAGGGAAAAGGTCAAGAATATCAAGAGAATCAATTTTTTTAAAATGAGAAGGAAAATGACCTAGGAGTATCAGATATCAAACTGTATTACAAAGTGGTAATCATCAAAATAATCTGGGACTGTCTAAGAAAGAGTGGTAGATCAGTGGAATGGATTAGGTACATAATACACTGTAGTAAATGACCATAGTAATGTAATGTTCGAAAAATACGAAGATCCACGTTTTGGGGACAAGAACTCACACATTTGATAAAAACTTCTATGAAAACTGGAAAGCAATTTAGCAGAAACTAGATCAAAATGGGTACATGATTTAGACCTAAAAGGTGCTTTCATAAGCAAATTAGAAGCACAAGGAATCATTTATCTGACAGGAATGGATAAGTTAAGGCTTTATGATCAAACAAGAGATAGAGAGCATTATAGGAATGTAGAATGGATAATTTTAATTATAAGAAATTAAAAACATTTTGCACAAAAAATCCAATGCTGCCAAGATTAAAAGAAGGTAGAAAATAGGGGGGAAGGTGGAATTTTATAGCAAGTTCCTTTGATTAAGGCCTCATTTCTCAAATATATTGAAAACAAAGTTAAATTTATAAGAATAAGACTAATTCCCAAATTGATAAATGGTTGAAGTATTTGAATAAGAAATTTTCAGAAGAAGAAATAAAACCTATCTATAATCATAAAAAAAATGTTCTAAATCACTATCAATTAGAGAAATGCAAATTAAAACAACTCTGAGTTACCACCTCACACCTTTCAGATTGGCTAATATGACAGAAAAAGAACATGACAAATGTTGGAGGGGATGTGGGAAAATTGGGACACTAGTGCACTGTTGGTGGAGTTGTGAAATGATTCATCAGTTTGGGAGTGTAACTTGGAACTATACCCAAAGGGCTATAAAACTGTGCATACTCTTTGATCCAACAAAATTACCACTAAGTCTATATACCAAAGAGGTTTCTTTTTAATGGAATAGGATCTATCTGCACAAAAATATTTATAACAGCTCTTTTTTGCTAGCAAAAAAATTGGAAATTAAGGGATTGTCCATCAATTGGGGAATGGCTGAACAAGTTGTGGTATATGGTTGTGATGGAATACTATTATTGTGTTATAAGAAATGACAAGCAGGAGACTTTCAGAAAAACCTGGAAAGATTTGCATGAAGTGATACAAAGTGAAGTGAGCAGAACCAAGAGAACACTGTATATAGTAACAGCAATGCTATACAATGATCAGGGGTGAATGATTTAGCTATTCTTAGCAATACAATGGTCCAAGATAGTTCTGAAGGACTTATGATGAAAAATGCTATCCATCACTAGAGAAACTGATGGAGTCTGAATGCAAATCAAAACTTGCTTTTTTTTTTTTAAACTTCCCTCATTTTTCTTGGGTTTGTTTTTTGGCTTGTGTTTTTCTTTTTACAACATGACCAATATGAAAATGTGTTTTGCATGCCTGTACATGAATAACCTATATCAAATTGCATACTTTCTTAATTAGGGGTGATGGGAGAGAAGAAGAATTTGAAACTCACAATTTTAGAAAATGAAGGTTAGGGGGTAGCTGGGTAGCTCAGTGGATTGAGAGCCAGGCCTAGAGATGGGAGGTCCTAGGTTCAAATCTGACCTCAGACACTTCCCAGCTGTGTGACCCTGGGCAAGTCACTTGACCCCCATTGCCTAGCCCTTACCACTCTTCTGCCTTAGAGCCAATACACAGTATTGACTCCAAGATGGAAGGTAAGGGTTTTAAAAAAAAAGAAAAGAAAATGAAGCTTAAAAAAATTTTTAACTGTAATTTGAAAAAATAAAATTAAATATTTAAAATGGACTTTAAAAAAGTTGGAAGAAAATGGAATAATGAATTTGTCTTAATGGGGATATTACTTTTTTTGATTAAACAAAGAAAAGAAATTATTAAAGACAAGATAGATGTGATTTTATTTTATTTTATAATTTTCTGATTGATATAAAAATGTAATAAAAACCAAAGTAACAGATGGGAAAAATATTTTTAGCAAGTAAAATCTCAACTAAATCTCATATATCTATCTTTATATGTCATATATAAAGATATATATTCTTTATGCATATATAAAGATGTCTTCATATATACTTATCTTTATATAGTATATATAATCTTTATAATAACAAATAACAATAAAGAACTGTTCAAATTTTACAAAAGTAATACTGAGAAGATGCCAGGAAGGATTGCTAGGGGACTGGTCTTGGAGTTAGGGATATCACCTGAGTTCAAATCCTGCCTCTGGCAGATGCTAACTGTGGGACCATTGGAAAAAGCAAGACTTATTCAAGACCCCAAGCAATTCCCTCAGATGTGAAGTTACAGAAGAGTTTCAGCTCTACATCAGTGGGAGAAGTTTTGGATGGTGAGAGTTTTAATGAAATAATGGGTCCAGATTTTCCCACCCAGTTCCCTCACCCCAAACAACAAGTAAAATGTTTCCAGTCCATAGTAGAAAATGGCACAAGATAAGAAAGGACAATCTTTAAAAGAGTAACATAGTAAATATTTGTTCACTAAAAATAATCTGTTTAATTTTTAGAGGGCAGAGGAAGGGGAGAGTATATCCAGGGGTCAATATATGAATATCTTCTTGCCCTCTGGACTTTATGCCTCAATAAATGAAAATATCTCATCATTTCCCCCCAGGGAAAAGTATCATATTTCTCTTTTAAATTATAAAGCTTAATTATTAAAAAAATAACTTGAAAAATATTCAAACTCTTTAAATGGCTAAGGTGATTTAAGTGAAAACAATTTTATGGTACCACTTTATCCCCATCAGATTAGGAGAATCAAAGAATTCTAGAGTTGGAAGAAATCTGAACCAACTCATCCCCTCATGTTACCCCCTTTTTTAACATTCAAAGCAGAATAATATCTTGTCTTTGATAATGGTCATTTCATCCTTCAACCCCCCCCCCAAAAAAAAAACAACAGAGGAACCAAGAAGAGGGAATGTGATTATCTGATTCTTACCAACTGAGAAGAAATGTAATAATAATGACCATTTATATACTGCTAATATTTTTATATAATGCGTATCTAACCTTTACTTGAAATTTTCTTGAGGCAGTTCATTCCCTTTTGGGATAGCTCTAATTTGTGTTTCTTCCTGATATTAAGTCCAAGTTTGCCTGTTTGAAACTTCTCATTTCTTCTAGTTCTGTCCTTTGGAGCCAAGCAAGACAAGTCAAATTCTTTTTCCATTTGGTACACATTCAAGGACTTGATGACAGCTCTCTTGTTCCCTGATGTTTCTTTTCCAGATCAAGCATCTCTAGTTTCTTCATTCTCTTTTCTTTGTGACTATCCCATGCTTCACCTTTCATCTTGCCTTCCTCAAAAGGCTTTGGAGTTAAAGGGAAAAGTTCTCAGGACTTTTCCTCTTCTGAAAATGACTCGTGGTCATGTGGATACATTCCTTACTTCTTTGCCTGCCTCACCATTCATTCTTTTATTTTAGGCAATGGAATTGGAAGCAACCACACTGTGGGTTTTGTTATCCATAGTATTCCTAAGCTCCTGACACTCATTATTACATGAAAATACTATGATTCTGTCTTCTTTTAATCTACGCTCACTTTTATCTTCTGTTTGTATTTATTAAAAATCTAAGTTGGCAAGCGAATTTGTGTGTGCTCACTTTGACTTCTTCAGGCAATTTCCATTTTTCCTTCTGTTAAAAGGATTTTTCTTAAACTCTCTGTCTCTTTAAGAGACAGTAACAGACAGATTGGGAGTTTCTGAATCTCACTCTCTGTCTCTTTAAGAGGCCAACTATATAAGGCAGCCGGCTCTCTTTTCTCTGGCTTCTTAGAGAGCAGGGTTTCTGTGCCGATCTCTCTCAGTCAAGAGAAACTGGCAGTTAACTTTTGAGTGTTTGGATTGAGATACTAATTTGAGAAGGAGTCTGTATCTGAGGGTTTTTCTCCTCAGAACTTTGAGGGAGATGGAGTCTGTGTCTGTGTGACAGGCAGTTTCACTCTTTACAGTTGAGGAAGAACTGCTTTAAAGAGATTGTTTGATGATTAGTGTTCATTAATTAGCTTAGGTAGATAGATAGGGAATAGATTTCCAGATAGGAAAAGTGTAGGTAAGATAGGCCTGCTTTACCAGGCAAGAAGATCCTGCCCAAGAGGGCAGTTAGATTTAGGGTTTCTTAGAAATTTTAGTATAGGATTTGGATTTTAAGCAAAGCTATAAGATGTTAGAGTCATAACTTTATTTTTCTTCCTCCTATTTCTTACCCTAACTTCTCCTCAGAATAAATAAGTGTTTGTGGTTTACCAAACTGATCTCTGAACTTGTATCAAACTCCTATGCCAAAATTTTAACCCTTCATACTTCTCAGAAGTTTTGGTTTCTTTTTATGTCTTCAGTCTTGTTCTTGAATTCTCGGCCTTTTTGGTTTGACATCCCTTCAACCTCCTGTCCTATAGAATTTTTACTCCATGAGAATCTACCTAACCTTCCTCTGAACCCTTTCAAATCTACTCTCTCAAAATCTAGGGTGCATTTTAGTCGATGATGTCTCCCTTTCATCTTTTATTCATAACATATTCTTAGAGGGAGTGTTTATTTCTCTTCATGCCCTCCTTTCCACCCTAACCATGATTTTCGTCATTTCCACCATAGGAACCAGTTCCTGGGCAGCTAGGTAACACAGTGTCTAGAGCACTGTACCTAGAATCAGGAAGATTTGAGTTCCAGTGTGATGAGTACTAGAAATGCTGACTGTAACAGAAGGTCAAGATAAAGAAATTGAGGAAATAAGAACAGGCAAAGAAGAGATAAAATGATCGTTACTTTTATTTACAGATTATTTGCTTAGATAATTCTAGAGATTCAGTAAAAAAAAATAATAGAAATGACTTTAGGAGAATAAAAGAGTACAAAACGAAACCACTACTTGTTCATATTTCTGATACTCAGCAAGAGGAGATAAAAGAGAAATTCTATTCAAAGTAATTACAAAATAAATAATTTTTCTGAAAGCTAACCTGCCAAGACACTCAGAAGCCTCTATAATTATTCATGCTCTTTATAGAAATAAAAGAAAAAATTTAATGGTTGGAAAAACATTTATTGTTTATGGATGGGCTGCACTAATATTTTTTAAATAGCAATAATACCTTGACTAATTTATAGGTTTAGTTCTGTACTAATCAAACAACAAAGGAGTTACTTTGTAGAATTAGAAAAAATGCTAATAACATTAATTTGAAGGTGTAAGAAGTCAAGCATCTCCTCCTGTAATAGAATAATAGGAGGAATTAGGGGAACAGTACTATCACATCTTAAACTATATTATAAAACAGTGGCCATACAGACTGTTTGGTACAGACAAAATGACAGAAAAGTAGATCACTAGAATATACTAGATTAGTGAGACCCCAAAACAACTGAAAATGAAAACAGCAGCCCAGAGTCCAATAAATCCCCAAATACAGACTACTGGAAAGGACAACCTGTTCTGCAGCACACTGAAAAATTTAGAAAGCAATTTGGCAGAAATTAGGTTTAGACCAAGACCTTGTACCACATTCCAAAATAAGGTATAAACGGAAAAATTATCTTTGTGTAAAAGCTCACATTATAAAACAACATCTAGTGAGAAACAAATGATACATTTTATATTTTTTGGTTTGGGAGAGAAATTCATAACCCTCCCAAGACAAATAGGTGGCACTGTGGATAGAGAGCCAGGCCTGGAGTAAAGAGGACCTCGGTTCAAATTTGACCTCAGATACTTCCTACTGGTGTGATCCTGAATGAGTCACTTTACTCTTTGCCTAGCCCTTGCCCTTCTGCTTTAGAGTTGTTACTGTAAGGGTTTAAGAAAAAGCCAACCTCACCCAACCCAGAAAGGATAAGGGAGATCCCCAAAGATCACTAAAACAGACAACTTGACTATATAAAATTAAAATGCTCTTGCACAAACAAAACAAGTAAAACTATAATAGGGAAAGATTGTCAATTATAAAAAAGAGTTCTCTTTCAACTCTAAGATTACATGTGCTTTTGAATCTTTGTACACATACACATTCCTGTATGTACTAACTCTTTTGAGTCTTGCTTTCTTTTACCTGTAGATAGATAGATAGATAGATAGATAGATAGATAGATAGATAGATAGATAGATAGATAGATAGATAGATGGATGGATGGATGGATGGATGGATGGATGGATGGATGGATAGATAGTATTAGGGGCTTGATCTCACTACAACTTCTTTCTCAAATTTGTGGTAGGAGTGGCCAGGTGAGAATTTATTCTCTTGGTCATAGGCAGTCATTGAAGACTTTTCAGCAGGAGAGGGAATCTTTTTAATCCCAAGCTATAAAATAATTTGTGATGAAATAGGTTTGGAGTAAAAAATCTGAGTTCAAATCCTGACTTACCCTCTGTGATCATGGGCAAGCTCATTTAATTTCTCTGGGCCTCAGTTTCTTCTTCTGTAAAATGAGTGTTGGACTAGATGGCCTTTAAGATCTCTCCCTTCCAATTCTAGATATAGAAAATTAAGAATCTCGCTTTAGCCCTTTGGTCAAGAGCTTTTTTTGACCCTAAGAGACAGTTGGTTTCCAAATCAATACCAAAACCTCTTAGTGCCAACATCTTTGGATGAGTCCAACCCTATAACCGACACCCTGCTCATATCTAATATGTCACCTTTCATAAATCAGAATTAATTCAGAGGAATCCAGAGAGCTGCTAGATCTGGAACTCTGGAAGCTGGCTAGCAAACCAGCAAATTCTGTTTCCAATAGGGGTGGTAGTAGTTGTGTCCTGAGGCTAGGTTAAATTCAGTTATTCAGGGTGAACCCTTCTCCCAGAGTACGAAACATAAAAGCTTTGATTCTCTGATAGGAAACTGGAGGAGAAAATGGGAGGGTCCCTGAGCTTCCACCTACGCCAGACTGTAGAAATGGAGTGATGGGTTCCGGGGACCCTGGCTTTGAATTTGGGGGACAGGACAGGGGACGTCCTGAGAATATGATTGGATGCCTTGTGAATGTGTCAACTCACATGTCATAATATGTCTCTCCACATACATAAATGTCAAGTGAATGGCTCTGTATGTTTTGGAATGCTTTGGAAAATGCCTTAAACATGTGTGTGCATGTATCAGAATGTGTCTGTGTTTATGAATGATCACAACAGCTCCGGTTTCTATGGGGTTTTGAGGCTGGCAAAGCATTTTCCCCACCCCCCTACCCCCCACCTGTGAGGGGCAGTAACAAGAATGACAAGTGTTAACAAACCCATTTTGACAGAGGGGGAAGCTGAAGCTCGGTGAGCAAGAGCAACTTGTCTTCCGACCACACAGCTAGGAAAGATCCCAAGAGTTGGGATCTGGACTGGGTTTTTTTCCTGGATCAGATTCAGCAGTTTCTCTACAATGATAAATGCACAACTGGGTAGAGCCAATCTGATGCTTTGGGCCACCCTAGCTGCCACAAGGAAGACCCATGGGTTGGTTCCCACATCATTGCCAATAAATAACAAGTGTGGGATTCCCACTGCAGGCAAGATCCTGCAGGAACCTCCTTCCCCAAACCAGATACCTCCTCCTTTCTCCCTTACCTCCCCAAAGTCTCACATTTCCCTAACATCTCTAATAAGAACAGTTTCTCAATTGCATTGGTATCCATTATCTCATTGGGATCAAGCCTTGGAGGGCAACACTTGTTATTCCCACTTTATAGCTGAAAAAAAAACTGAGGCTCAGAAAGGGCCAGCTGTCAAAGTGCTAGCATGTAAATTCAAACTATAGAACCATAGAATTTCAGAACTGGAAGGGACCTTAGAGGTCAGCTAATCCATCTCAGCGAGGTGGCCCAGTGGATAGAATGACAAGCCTGCAGTCAGGAACACTCCTCTTCCCAGGATTCAAATATAGGCTCAGACACTTATAAGCTGTGTGACCCTGGACAAGTCACTTAACCCTGTTTGCCTCAGTTTCCTCATCTATAAAATGAGCTGGAAAAGGAAAAGGCAAACCACTCTAGTACCTTTGCTAAGAAAACCCAACTGGGGTGACAATGAGTTGGACACAAATGAGCAACAGCAAAAATCCAACACTCATCTGAAAAAAAGGATCCCCAGCACAAATACCTGACATGTAGTCATCCTTGCTTTCAAGCACTTTTTGATTGAAGACTGTTAATGAAGTGAGCCCATCCCATCTGTCCTAATCAGCCTGTTCCACTTTTGGGTAGCTTTAATTGCTAGGAAGTTTTCTTTTACTACATTTGTCTTTCTGCAACTTCTACCCATTTCTAGTGATTGTTAGGGGAATTTTCCTAAATTTCCTGCTTTTTTTTTTTGACCCTTAAGTTCTAACTTAGAATCAATGCTAAGTATTGGTTCCAAGACAGAAGAGCAGTAAGGGCTAGGCAATGGGGGTTAATTGACTTGCCCAGGGTCACACAGCTAAGAAGTGTCTGAAATCAAATTTGAACCCAGGACACCATATTTCTTGGCTTGGCTCTCAATTCCCTGAGCCACCTAGCTGTCTCCTAAATTTATCTTTTTTTTTTTTTTGCAATTTTCACCTGATGCTTCTACTCACAGGGACCAAGCAGAAGAGGCTTAATTATTTTTCTAAATGATATACATTTAAATATTTGAAAGTGGTTTTATCATGTCCCCCCACCCCTCAAGCCTTATCTTTTCTGAGCTACATATCCCCTATGTCCTTCAGTTGATCATCACATGGCCTAACCTTGAGTTCTTTCACTATCTTGGTTAACGTCTTCTGTCTAATCTCCACCATTTCTGAGTCTTAATTTGGGGCCCTTTCTATTTTCCATGTACACATGTCCCTGCCTATAGTCTAGACCACAGTCTAGCTGGGTAGATAAAGTGATTGAGTATGAAAAGATCTATGAGCCAGGAGAGTTGGCACATACCTATAATCTCCTGAGACTGAGGCTCATAGACCTTTGGAGTTTGGGAGTTTTGAGTTTCAGTAGGTGTAAAATGAATTAGATAGGGTGGCTAGGTGGCTCAGTGGATAGAAAGCCAGACTGGGAGCGTAAATATGACCTCAGACACTTCCTGGCTGAGTGACCTTAGTCAAGTCATTTAACCCACATTACCTAGTTCTTATTACTCTTCTGCCTTGAAACCAGTACTTAATATCTATTGAAAGACAAGGCAGAGAGAAAGAGACAGAGACAAAGAGACAGAGAGACAGAGAGAGACAGAGAGACAGACACAGAGACAGAGAGCGAGGAGAGAGAGAGAGATTGAGATTGGGAGAGAGAGAGAAATAATACAACTAATCAAAACCTGCATAATCTGGCACCAATGAGACAAGCTCTGGGCAGAGGCAATGGATACCACGGAGAGAGGGGAAGGAAGGGGCAAACCAATCCAGATCCAAACAAATAGATCAGATCAAAGCTTTTGAACTGATCAGAGAGGGGTTGAGCCAGTGAGGGGCTCCTGTACTTCTAAAGCAAAAGAGGAAGCCTTAGTCTCAAGAAAAAAAAAAAGAGAGAGAGATAAATAGAAGAGATAGGGAGGGTGGGAGAATGCCATGAGACCATTTGTGTTGTTACCAATGGCTACATGGCCAGTGCTGGGTAGAAAGCTCCATAGATACAAAGATCAAGCATTTTTCACTCTGTTCTTTGGCTCCACTTCAAGAAAAGCAAGGACGCTTTGTCTAAACAAGCTTTGCCAGAGGATAATATCTTTTGTCAGACCACGTGTCCCAATATTTCATTAAGAAAATATGGTTACCAAACTTGTAGATATTCAATGGAGGGAGAGCTTAGTCAGACTTAGGATGGGTGGGGAAGGCTTCTTGGAGGAGATGGGACCTATGCCAAGCTTTTAAAAGAAGGATATGGGTAGGATGTGGGTAAATGAGGAAGGGAGGATGTAGGGAAAATGTCCTAAGCAAAGATGCGGAGGTGTCAGGAGACAGTAAAGAGAACAGTATGGCTAGAAAGGAGATTGTTCTGTCTATTCTATTGTTTTTCCTTCCCTTTCAAGAAGATAAATGATATCACACAGTGATGTTTTGACTTGCATTTGAATTTAAGTGAAGCAGAGTTGCACAAAGTCAATCTTTCTAAGGAAGAAGGGGAAATAAAGATTTCAGTGTTGCTGAGATCATAATAGGAAGGGACTTGAATGCCATGGTTAAAGGTTGGACTTGGTCTTTGATTTAGTGGAAAGGCTACTCTCAAACTGTCAAATGGACCTGTGACCTCACCTATTTGGGCGTTACTTCCAATGATGCATGTTACAACCTATTCATGCTTGTCCATTCTCTAACTCTTGCTCATGTCTTCCCATAATTTGCCATGGAGGGGGAAGGGGTTTCCACCCCAAATGCTTGAGGTTTTCCTCCCTTTCTCCTCACACAATGAGGGTCCCATGAAGCATACAGGCAGCCCACTTGTCTTCCCTTATTTTTGCCTTATGACCAGCCCAGCTTCTCTTCCTTTTATACTATTCTTTATTTTATCTTTCTTTTTTAAAATTTTTAATGGAAAATTTTTATTTAATTAATTAATTTAGAACGTTTCCATGGTTACAAGATTCATGTTCTCTCCCTCCCCTCCTCCCAACCCCCTCTCCTAGCCAACAAGATGTTCCATTGGGTTTTACCTGTGTCATTGATCAAGACCCATTTCCATATTATTAATATTTGCACTAAGGTGATCATTTAGAGTCTACAGCCCCAATCATATCCCCATTGACCCATGTGATCAAGCAGTTGTTTTTCTTCTGTGTTTCTGCTTCCACGGTTCTTCCTCTGGATGTGGATAGTGTTCTTTCTCATAAATCCCTCAGAATTGTCCTGGATCATTGCATTACTGCTAATAGAGAAGTCCATTACATTCAATCCTTTTATACTATTCCTTAATGATAACTTTATATTTATTCTTCGGAGTTCTTCACTGACTGTGTTGTCATCTATGTTCAAACCCACCATATGGTTCTCTGTTGTCTTCTATGTAATACACATTTTCAACTCTGTAGAGAGAGTTGGATTCCACAGGAAATGCCATGTCTTAATGAATCTTAAAGAATAAAATCTGAAATAAAATTAAACCTTTTCTTAAAGTGCATGTCAAATTGGCCAGCTTTGGATCTAACACTTTGACTCCAAATGATGTTTAGAAGGAACAGCCTCTCTTTGAAGGAGTTTCAATGATATTTGGGGGTGAAGCTGATATCATAGATGAAATATTACTGATAAAGAATATTTTTCTTTAGAAAAGAATATAACACTGACACAATGTTAATATTAAAAAGATACATCTTTGAGGGACAAATAGGTGGCTCCGTGGACAGAGTCAGGCCTAAAAACAAGAGATCCTGGGCTAAAATTTGGTCTCAAACATTTCCTAGTTGTGTGACTCTGGGTAAGTCACCTACCCCCCATTGCCTAGACCTTAGTATTGATTATATTGACATATATGATATATGTCATATCATATATCAATCATATATCATATATATCATATATCATATCATATATATGTTGATATATATGATAATTAATACATAGTATTGATTCTAAGATGAAAGTTAAGAGGTTTTTTTTGAAAATGGGTCTTTGAAGAAAGAGTGAGGCAACTTCATTCTCTCTTCCAAAGTCATCCAAGTCTAATGGCAAGACAAAAGTCAAGAAGACTGGCAATGGTGTGGGATGCAATGGATGACCTTGGCATCTTTAATGTCTATCTGACCAAACTCTAAGCACTCTACAGTGCCTCTTTGGCCACCTTCATGGCCACTGGAAAAATTGTTCTCATCTGTCAGTTCCACTAGGAGAAATCTTCATATACTTGGGCTAGATATTTCCCTGTTTCATTGGTTTGAGGCTTGTAGGTTACCCTTAAACTGATTTAATCCATCTGCTGAGACAGCTTCTTGGAGTCACAGATGAGAGTTGGATGAAGGGTATACTCCCTAGATTAGTGAGGGTAAACCTTTTAGAGACTGAGTGCCCAAACTATGCCATCATGCCACATGTGAACCACCCCGTTACCCCAGACAGGGAAGAGAGGAAGCACTACCAATGGGCTGCTGAGCATTGTGGCAGGTGAAGTGAAAAATGTCCTCAGGCAAACATGGAGAGGAGGAAGGGAGCAGCCTCCTCTGGCATGTGTGTCATAGGTTCCCCAACACAGCCATAGATGAATGAGTAGTTCTGAAAAGGGCTGAGGAAGCCCTTATACCAGAAGTGCCCTGGATACCCCACTTGCCCCTAGGAGCCAGGTAGTACAAAAGGAGATGGATTATTGTATTAAAGGAAGAGCAAAGAGGACAATATAGTTAGATAGAGGAGTATATTTATAAAAATGGGGGCCTCACTACCTTATGTGGCCACTTGCTCCTTCCTTCCTCAGACCATGATCTTGTCAAACCGTCAGGGTATGATGGCCTCTGGCAAGTGAGGACCTGGAAGAACCTTGTCTCCTTTTAGGGAAAACTAATTCCTAAAGACTAGAAAGTGGTAAGGATCTAGACCCACCCAAACATGCTGTGAGTGGAGAGAAATAAGTGGCATCAGAGAAAAGTTGGTAAATAGTCCTATCCCAGGATGAGAGATACTTTGTTGTAAAAGAACTTTTAAGGCTTTTGTTCTAGATACATAGATAGAGTATTTATTAAAGATGTACTGTGTGTCGGGCACTGTTTTATATATTGGAGATACAAATACAAGCAAATGAGATATTCCCAACATTCAAGGCCCTTACATTCTAAAAGGGGAAGACAAAATAGAGGAATCTATGGGATTTGGAGGCGGTTAGGCAAGGCTGCTAGGGTGGAAGTAGTGAAGTCTAAAGAATGAGTTGGGCTGGGAATGAAATGAGCATGACCAGGGCCCCTCAGGAAATGGCAATCCCAGCCTGGGATGCACCAGTCAAAAGAGCAGGCACCATAGTGGAGGCATCCTCGGGTGAGCAAGGCTTTGTAAAATCAAACATTTTCTTTAAATGCACAAACAATAACCATAATGAGAACTTTTATTTCCTGCATCTTCCAGTTAATTATGTAATGGGGAGGCTGTGGCTGGCTCAACGTTGAATATTACTTGTGAAAGCTTGCTTGTTCCCCACAAAAACCCTCATCAAGGATGCACTCAATTCATGTATGAATGACTCTCATACAGATTTTGCATAGATGGGAGAGTAAGCATGTAGGTTAATGGCTATTGCTCTTCTCTTGGAAGGGTCATTGGGTGAAAAATAGAGTAACCTATTCGAACCTTCTTGCTCAGGATTCTCTGGATAGAGAAGGATTAGAAGTGGCTGAGAGGATGTAGGAAAATGGAGATGGGGTAAGAGGTGGAGGAGACTTTCTCCAGACCATTCATTAATCAATTATCAACTAACCTATGAGTTAAACAAGCTCAGGATAAATCAACAGTGTGATTTGGCAGGCAAGAAAACTGTCGTGTCCCTGGACTATATAAAGAGAGGCATAGCTTCCAGGAATAAGAAGGTGGCCATACGTCTATGCTTTGCCCCGGTCAGTGTTGTTGTTCAGCCTTCATTTTAAAAGAGGACCAGTGACATCATGGGGCAATGTTTTGACTTGCTCATGAGGTGAATTTAAATGAAACAGAGTTCAAAGTCATCAGCTCTCATTGAAGTCCTGTAGCAAGACAAAAGTCAGGAGAACTAGCAATAGCCCAAGATGTGGAGGGTGACTTTGGCATCTTCGATGTTTGACCAACCTTTAGGGTTCCATGACGCTTGCTTCAGCTGCCTTCATGCTTATTGGAACAAATTGTTCTCACCCATCCCTTCTGCCAGGGAGAAGTCTTCACACGCTTGGGATAGACATCCCCCTGACTCACTGATAAGTGTGAGGCCCATTGGTTTGGTCCATCTGCCAACAGACTGCCCTGGGCAGACCTCATCAGTTTATTGTGTTCAACTTTGGGCAATACAACTTGGGAAAGGCATTAGTAAGCTGGAGAGCCCCCAAGGGAGGAGGGAGGCAAGCAGGATGGGGAAGGACCTTGAGTATAGGTCATGTGAAGACTGTCTGAAGAAACTGGGAAAAGGGGGCCGGTGGGACATGATAGCCGTTTGCAAGTATTTGAAGAACTGTCGCATGGAGAGTCAGGAAGGAGGGAGGGAACAAGTATTTATTAAACACTTACTATGTGCCAGGCTCTGCATTCTAAGTACCTTACAAATATTAGAAGGACAGATTAGACTTGTTCTACCAGGACCAGGAGCAAAGAATGGAAATTAAAAAGAGAAAAATTTAGTCTCTAAATGAGGTAAGACAACAGTGAAAGTTATCCAAAAGTGGAATGGGGACTGCCTTGGGAAGCTCCCCAACACCAGAAGTCTTGGATATGGGCTCTTTGTAGGGCATGGGTTCGAGTAAAAAGCCCCTGAAGGCCATCCCAACTCCAAAACGCTGAGATTCTGTGATTATCTTACGGTCTACTGCTGAGTGGTTCTAAAAGAGAACTGTGTGTGTGTGTGTGTGTTTGTGTGTGTACACATTGTGGGTGTGGGTGTGTACTATGAGTGGGTGTGCCTGTGAGAGAGGGCATGTGTAGACCCAGATATTATGTGGTTGGGAATGTGGATGAGGGTGTGTCTATTGAGTGTATGAGGCTGACACATAAGATGGTATGTGGGTGATCATTCACCAAATGGATGGATATATCCCCTCCATGAGAGGCCATGTGGGCTGGCTGGCAGGTCCTAGCTCTGGGTTCTGAGTGGGACCCTGGTCTGAGGACTGGGGAACTTGGGTGCTTGCTGGATCCAAGCCTGTGTCCCTGAAGTCCATCCTGTCCTACCTGCTTTATCTGAGCACCCTGGAGGGGCTGAAGCAACAGGGCAGCCAGAGGGAATGACTCTCATTTCCTTTATCAATTCCAAAGGAATGTTTCCTGCCCAAGCAAAACTTGATCCCTTAGGCAAAAAGGAGCAGGGTCAGAACTAGTCAGAACCTGCCCCATCATCATGTTGGTTGCTTCCCTGCTGCTCCCAGAAACAGTTTTGCAGAATGATGGGACTCTGGAGGTCCCAGAAAGCTGGAGGGAGGCAGGAAGGGAGGCAGGGGCCATCTAATCCAACCCATCTGGGCTCCTTGCAACCCCTTTGCCACTAAAGGGAGCTCCTTCTCTTTTCTCTACTTCCCAAGGCTGGCCCCTGGCCCTTTCTTGGGTTTTGAAGGATGATGAGATCTTGACCAGCTCAGACTTGGAGGAAATTATGAAGAGGGGACTGAGGTGGGAGTTGTTAGGAAAACAGCACTCAAGAAGGAACTGCTGGGTTTTGAGAAGAGATTTGTAGTAGCTTTTTTTTTTAACCCTTACCTTTGGTCTTAGAATCAATACTGTATATTGGTTACAAGGCAGAGTAACATGTTGTAAAGGCTAGAAAATGGGAGTTAAGTGACTTGCCCAAGATCACATAGCTAGAAAGTGTCTGAGGTCAGATTTGAACCCAGGACCTCCTATCTGGCTCTCAATCCATTGAGCCTCCTAGCTGCCCCCCAAAGTAACTTTTTGAAGTCAGGAGCACCAGAGTTTGAATCCCATTTCAGATGCTTATTAGTTATGTGATTATGGACAAATTAATTAACCTCTCTCAGACTTAGTTTCCTCATTTGTAAAATGGGATTAATAATATCTACCTCTCAAAAGGTTGCTCTGAGACTCAAATGAGATGTTTGTAAAATACTTTACATATGCTGCCTATTATTAGTATTATTACTTGATCTGTAATAGCTTACATTTGTTATTACTCGGGCTATAATAGTTCCCATTTATAAATGCTTTAAAGTTTTCAAAGTGCTTTGTATCAGTTACTTCATTTGATAATATCTGCGAGGGATGTACTATTATTATCCCCATTTTACAGATGAGCAAACTGAAGCTCATTCAGGTCAAGTACTTTACCAAGGAGTCATCCAGTATGTATTTGAAGCCAAAATGTATAACCTCATTCTGATCCCAATAATGTATGCCCTACACCCTGGGGCTCTGTAGTCATTTATAGCCTAGAGCTGCCTTATCTGAATGGAATGAATAAGCAAAATCAATTTGGCAGCTCTAGAGAGGGTTACCCAGAAAGCATCAGATTCTGGGAACATGGCTGAGCCAAGGTGACAGGAACAGCTTGCTGGCAGTTCTGAGTACCTGGGTTGTTCTCTCTATACTTTCCTACCAACCTGGCTGCCCAGGGTCCAGCCTGCCTTTAGCTAAATGGGTGGTCATTCATTTACTCTACAAAGTGCCAAGTCTTGGGTTAGGTCTTGGAGGACACATAAAAGTGAAGTAAGGTGCAATTTCTACCCCCAAGGAGTTCACAAACTACTTGGAGCAAAGACATATGTACCTGAAAAATTAATGATCCAAGAGATTCACTTGTTCATTCATTCAAAAAATATCAAGCAATCTATGAACGGACTACCAATTCTAGGAAAGCAGGGGCTAAGCTCTGCCATCTCCATCAGCCCTCAGAACAGGGCTGTACTCACTAATTGCTTAATAAATTTGGTAAATTGAAATGTTTCCTATCTCACTAACTATTAAGAAATTCTTGGCATTCTTCAGATCATCTAGTTCAGGAAAGTGTCTTTGAGTCCAAATTTGAAACCAGGACCTCCAAGCCTGGCTCTTTATCCACTAAGCCACCTAATTGCCGTATAGATTATTTTTTAAGCCTTAGCATAGAACTTTACATTTATCCACATTAAATTTTACCTTATTGACTAATTGATCAGTTCCCAACTCAGTTTCTCCACTTTGCTCCAGATGATTTGGCCTCAGCAAGCTTCCCCTCTCTGGGTCAACAGACAACTATATAGATCCTGCTTCCTGCTCTGCAGCCTGAAAGGACTCTGAATCTTCAAGCCAGTGAAGAATTCAGGACCTTATTGGGAACCATCAAACTAATATGGGCTGGGAGTTAGAAGGCTCCTCCCCCAAACTGGGAAATATAAACCATGAGATAGCCCTGAGATTCCTGGATGACTCCATGAACCTAGCAGTTACAGGATGGCTCCTATTAGATCAGGGGCTCCTTCACAGAGGCATGGTTTCTTTATGAAAATAGATGCTTAGACAAGATGCTTGACAGGCTCCATGCCCTGAGCATAGGCTCTACTATAGATGATGGTGACTTTCAGGACTTTTGAGACATAATTCCCCTCACCTGATCCTCATTTCTAGAGGTGCAGTAACCTATGAGAACTCTGTCTGGGCTTGTGGCCATGGTGTTGGTGGTTGTTCAGTGAGTGAAGAAAGCTGACCTGGTATCTTGTGAGACACTGTGTCCCAAGCCAATTTTTAGAAAGATGGTTACATAGAGCCACGGAGTTGGAAGAGACCTTAGAATACAGGATTTCTTAAAAGGAAAGCACTTAAGAACAGAGAATGTCAGACCTGAGAGGGCCCTCAGAATATAGATTTTCAGTGAAATATTCAGGGAATATTCAGGGAAAGGGCCTTAGAACCCAAAATGTCAACTGGGAGGGCCACTATATCCCAGAATGTCAGAACTGGAAGGGTCCTAGTATATAGATTATCAGAGCTGGGAGGAACCTTAGAATCTAGAATGTCAAAACTGGGAGGGCTCTTAGAATGCAGAATTTCACAACTGGAAGGGTCTTTAGAATATAGAATATCAGAGCTTGGAGGAACCTTAGAATCTAGAATTTCAAAGTTGGGAGAGCTCTTAGAACACAGCATTTCTAAACTGGGGTGGGGGTCTTTAGAATATAGAATATCAGAGCTTGGAGGAACTTTAGAATATAGAATATTAGAGCTGGGAGGGCTCTTAGAACACAGCATTTGAAACCTGGAAGGGTCTTTAGAATATATAGAATATCAGAGCTTGGAGGAACCTTAGAATCTAGAATGTCAGAGCTGGGAGGGCTCTTAGAACACAGCATTTCTAAACTGGAAGGGTCTTTAGAATATAGAATATCAGAGCTTGGAGGAACCTTAGAATCTA
The DNA here is from genome assembly GCF_027887165.1 of Monodelphis domestica. NCBI lineage: Eukaryota > Metazoa > Chordata > Mammalia > Didelphimorphia > Didelphidae > Monodelphis > Monodelphis domestica. The sequence goes on along the minus strand of NC_077230.1, from coordinate 373,748,434 downwards.
GAATGTCAGAGCTGGGAGGGCTCTTAGAACACAGCATTTCTAAACTGGAAGGGTCTTTAGAATATAGAATATCAGAGCTTGGAGGAACCTTAGAATCTAGAATGTCAAAACTGGGAGGGCTCTTAGAATGCAGAATTTCACAACTGGAAGGGTCTTTAGAATATAGAATATCAGAGCTTGGAGGAACCTTAGAATCTAGAATGTCAGAGCTGGGAGGGCTCTTAGAACACAGCATTTCTAAACTGGAAGGGTCTTTAGAATATAGAATATCAGAGCTTGGAGAAAACTTAGAATCTAGAATGTCAGAGCTGGGAGGGCTCTTAGAACAGCATTTCTAAACTGGAAGGGTCTTTAGAATATAGAATATCAGAGCTGGGAAAAACTTTAAAATATAGTGTGAGTTGAAAAGGATTTTGAGAATGTAGAATTTTGGAAGAAGGAACCTTAAAACATAAAATGTTTGGTAGCTGGAAGGGACTTCAGAGATCTTTGAGTCAAACCCTCCTCATTTTGTAGAGGATGAAGCTGAGGTCAAGACCACACAGTGAGTTAGCAATAGCCACAGGACTAGAAGCTGGACACCATACCATGTTGCTGCCTTCTCCCACAAACCCAGCCACCATATGAATCATTTTCCTTTCTGATCAGTCACCCGTAGCATAGTGTCTAGGCCACAAACAAGCCAAGATAATTCTCGTTAGGATAATTTTTACAATAATAATACTAGGACCACCCAGAAAGCTAGCAGCAGAGTATGACCTGGAACCCACATCTCCTGTTTCCAATGTCATCATTCTTCCTATTAGTCCATTTGTTTTAGATTACAAAGTGATCTTTAAGCCTTAGTGTTCCCATATGTAAAATGGGGATGATATTTACTATGTTTCCTATCTCATAGGGCTGCCAGGAGACTCAAATGAGACAATGGAAGAGAATGTGCTTTGTAAACCTTAAAGTACCGTAATAATGTAAGCTATTATTATATAATTATCATAACGCATATAAATGCTTATAATGTATTTGAAAACATTTCAAGCTGTTAAAAGCAATGTACTATTGTCAAAGATGGCTATTACTCTCATTATGATGATGACCACTTTGTGACTATGTCTGCTGTGAATGAAAATTTTATGTGATTTTATAAAAGAGGACCCCACCCAATTACTGTCAGTTGGTCCACATATATTAATAATAGCTGACATTTATACAATCCTTTAAGAACAGCAAACAGCTTTGTGGTCATCTCATTTGAGCTCACAACAACCCCATGAGGCAAGTACTATAGAAATGATCATACCCATTTTACATCTAAGGAAACTGAGTCACGATATGACCAAGTGACTCATCTATTGCTGGGGAAGGGGGAAAGTGGGGAACTCAGGTCTCTTCTGACTCCTCACGCACTGCCTCCCGTAAATAATCTTCATGTTGGTGATTCCTCATGTCTGTAGAGTGGTTGGTGCTTTTGCTAAAATGTTATTTATAGCTTACCACAATAATGAGCAAATATTTACTGAAGGAATGGCCAAACCTGTGAAGTTGGTAGCGCAGGTATTAGCAGGCTCAGGGAGGGTGATTTGTCCACAGTTACACTGACTCATAAGGCCAAAAGCAGAGATCAGGCATCTTCATCCTGACTTACTGCATTCTCTAGCACCATGCTGCTCCCCTAATTTGTGTTGTAGCCTCCCAGAGGTCATGCTGCCATGTTGGTCTTCCTAATGTAGTTTTCGGTATCTTTGTCATCAATTGATCTATTGGTGGACAAATAGGTGGCCCAAGTTGGAGGACTCTGCACTGGGGCAGGCTCCAACTCTGTGTTGCCAAGGACAATCATCGAATGGGCATGGAAGCCATTAAACTATGATTGCCGCAATTCATTTCATAGTGTCTATATTGTAATTTCTATGACCTTTCCTAGGATGCTGCTGGATGTTTGCTTCTCAGAATTATGTAATTGCAAGTTGCATCCTGCTTCTGAAGAATGCAAATGAATTGATGTTGTTTGTTAGAGAATATATAAATGCCTGGGTAACCCAGGTTCAAATTTGGAACATTTGTAGACGACTCCTCATTGGTGGAGAGAATGAAGATTTGATTGTCTGTACCTACATGAAGGATGGAGCTGGCTGGAGAATTTGGGAGAAGAGAGACGTTCTTCTTCCTTCTAGCTACAAGAGATGAAGCATGCATATCCAGACACTGTAGGGAGATAATGAGAGAGAGAGATTGAGAGAGAGACAGATAGACAGAGAGAGAGACAGAGACAGAGACAGAGAGGGAGAGAGAGAAAATGAGAGCAGGGAAGGAAAGACAGAATAAAAGATAAAGAGACAGGAGAGAGGGAGGGAGGATAAGAAGGAGAAAGGGAGAGAGAGATAGAGAGAGACAGAAATACAAAGAGAAAAGACTTTGGAAGGAGTCAGAAATATAGGAGAAAGCTAATTCTAAATATATTCCTTTCACGTCTCTGTCCTCTATCCCTACATATACATGAATTTATATATAATTATATTCACAATTGAAGGGTCTCTTTCACATGTTAGGATCTACAAGTGCTAGAAATTTATTTACCCTCTCCTGTAGAACCTGACCGAGCATTCATCTGTAGAATCACAAAGAAAAAAACAACATAAGTACCTTCTCCATGAGATGTCTTTTTGTCTTCAACTTGAGAGAACAAATCAGGGTCATTCTACTAGAACTGGCCAAGAGTCAGAACTCTCTGAGAAGACTCATGCCTGTTAAATTAGCTACTATCTTATAGACTTGTGAGCTTTCATTTTTTTCCCTGAATTTCTTTTGCTTTGATTCTTAAAACCAATGGAATTCTCTCTTTATCCAAGTATGACTTCATTGACAATTGTCTACCTTGACCCAAATGATCCCAAAGTGTCTGGGATCATAGTTAGAAATCCTACACATCTTCCTTGTTGTCAGACCTCTTTAGATGGAAGGATATTCCAATCCTGTGCCTTTTGTTCCACTCAATTTAATTTTTGTGATCAAAGACTTGAATAGACCCGGAAATAGGTAATGTCTTTTACAACCCAATAATTAACCTTACTCCTGAATTCCATACTTGAAAATCATGCCCCTGCCACTACAAAATCCTGGAACTTCCCTCAGTGCCCAGGACTTTTTGGAGCATCCAACCATCTCTTACCTTCTCAACCTGGAATATCACTTTGTAAGACCTGCCTGCTTCCATTGGTGAATTCTTCCTGAAGCCTCCATTTTGTGGAGGCACCCACACTGGCTTTCATTCCCCTTCTGGTCCTTTTCCAAGCTTTTAAACTTCAAAACTACTCCCTGCCTCCACCTCTTGCTTTTTAGCTCCCTTTTATGTATTATTTTTCTGTTATAATGTAAGTTCTTTGAGGGCAGGGACTGTCTCCCCCCAAAATATGAATTGTCACACTTAGCATAGTGCCTGGCACATAGTAAGTGCTTAATAAATGTTCCTTCCTTCCTTCCTTCCCCCACTAATTTTTTCATACATTCCTCCCTTTGTCCTTCCTTCCTTCCTTCCTTCCTTCCTTCCTTCCTTCCTTCCTTCCTTCCTTCCTTCCTTCCTTCCTTCTTTTCTTCTTCCCTTTTGCCCTCCCTTCTTTCTTTCCCTTTCTTTGTGCAGACACTGCACTTATTTGGAGTCCTTTGATGCCAAATGAATGAACTGAAATAGGTGGGAGAGGTTAATTAAGTCTTCTTTTAAAACTTCTAGAATATATAGAGCCTTCATTCAAAACTCTACCTGAGTGGCCCTAATTCAGAGGTGTCGGGCCTTGGGACTGCAATCCTCAGATTTTCATACCATGAAGTAGGCTAACAACCCTGGCTATTGTCACCTTGAAGAGAAAGCTGGTGGTCTTCAAAAGCAATCTTCAGGGGCAGCCAGGTGTCTCAGTGGATTGAAAATCAGGTCTGGAGACAAGAGATCCTGGATTCAAATGTGACCTCAGACACTTCCTAGTTGTATGACTCTGGGCAAGTCATTTAACCTCCATTGCTTAGCCCTTACTGCTCTTCTGCCTTGGAACCAAATACATAGGAGACTAAGGGTTTTGTTGTTTTGGGGTTTTTTAAAGCAATCTTCAGAATTCAAGATATCCTAGTTAACTGTCTCCTGAAGATGTTAGAGACCCATGAAGAAGCAAGAAAAAGTAATAGTGTCTGAAATTTTCCTGGTGAGTAAAGGAGAGAAAATAAAGGAAGAGGTGAGAAGTAACCAGAAATGGGATTTCTGCTTAAGGCTTTCCAAGAGGGAAAGCAGCATCTGTTTGCTTTAGGATTTTGGCAAGAAATCTGCTCAGTACAAATCAAAGGCAGAGGAACAAGCCTACATCTCAAGTGAAAATGTGTCAAAGTCTTGGGAAAAGGCGAGAAAGCCTTTTCTAGACTGGATCAGGCACCACTGGCATGCAAGCCAGTGTTACCGCAATTAGGCAGTTTGTGGTGGGATATATATACTATACATACATATATACATTATATGTAGATGTATGACTATCTAAAGCCACACGACTTAGGCAAAAGCACCAGCAACAAGACTGCCAACGGGCTCAGGATTCCGATTCCCTCAAATATGAAGGGAAAGAGTAATTTGACAGTGACCTTCAGAGTAAGCTCCCTTTAGGTCTTTTCTGGCGCTCAAAGTGAGGTTTACATGAAAACAAAATCTAGATTCATTTCCCTTCCAAGGAAGGTGAAGAGGATCCCGGCTCTTCTCTACAAGTTTAAGGGGAAGGTGAAGAACTGATTCCTTGAAAGAATGTCTAGCAATGGTGGAGGCATGCTTCTATTCAAAGAGCTTGATGTCTACCCTGAACTTCAGTTGATGAAGATCTGAGTTCTAATCCTGCCTCAGATTTGTGACTCTGCCCAAGTCATGTAGCCTTAATTTCTTCATCTATAAAAAGGAAACGGGAAGAAGAACATCTACCTTAGTTGTTGTGAGGATCAGATAAAGTAGCATTTAGTTTTTTATTTATCTTTATTTTATTCTAACAACAAATTTACCCATAAGTTTTTCCAAAGTTGCATGATTCATATTGTTTCCCTCTCCTCTTCCCTCCCCTCTCCCAGGGTTGACAAGCAATTCCACTGGGTTATCCATATATTTTCATTCAAAGCACATGAAATAATATGTATAAAAGCTTTTGAAAACAAAGTACTATGTAAATTTATATATAAATACAAATATAAGGTACATATACCCTTACTTTCCATCTTGGAATTAATACGGTATTTTGTTTCCAAAGCAGAAGAGCAGTAAGGGCTAGACAAAGGAGGTTAAGTGACTTGTTCAGGGTCATCCAGCTAGGAAGTATATGAGGCCAGATTTGAACCCAGGACCTCCTGACAAGACCACCTAGATGCCTCCAAATGATTTCTATATTAATAATAGTGCATTATTATCAGTACATGGAATAAAGGGCAAAAGCTTGGAGAGCAGAACAGATTGCATTCTCTAGAATATGACACCCAGATTTCTCCTTTTAGGTGAGACTTTCTAGTAACTTGCCCTCAGCCCCACCCTGTGGATAAATGATTTCCTTAAATCTCCCCTAGGATGGACAATGGAACAGCCAAGGTGTCTAGTGCGGCTGTCTCCCAGGAACCAACTCAACCTCTCATCCCTTTCCCACTCATCAGAGCTGTGAGCCTCAGGCTCCCTTGCCCAGGGGAATCCATTTCCCTGTGATATCTGCTTTGGGAAGCTGGATGCATATGAATCAATAAAATCTCTTTTGTTCATTTTGAGCCCCCAGCTGGTAGTCTCAGGGATTAGACCATCTATCTCTGTCTGGTGAATATATATCACAATAAAAAATCTCCCATGCCTTGGATGCTTTACCATCCATTATCCTTCCTCCCCACCAGGAACTCAGTTGTATTTAATATCCAAGAACATACATGCAAAATCAGTATTGAAATAACCATGGGTTCTTAGAGAAATCAGTTCCTTTTCTTTTTTTAATTACAAAATGCAAAAAAAAAAAACCCCAAACAAACTATCTAAAAAAAAAAGAACCCTTACCTTCCATTTTAGAATTAATACTGTATATTAGTTCCCTGGCAGAAGAACTGTAAGGGTTAGGCAGTTGGAGTTAAGTGACTTGTCCAGGGTCACACAGCTGGGAAATGTCCAAGGTAGAATTTGAACCCAGGACCTCCTATCTATAGACCTGATCCTCAATCCATTTAGCCACCTTAGCCAACCCACAAAATAAACCTTTTAAGAAACAAGAATTGAGCAAAAAGTTCAAGTGGACTGAGAACCAGACTTGCTCTTCTGCCTTGGAACCAATACACACTATTGATTGTAAGATGGAAGGTAAATATTAAAAAAAAGAAACAAGAATTGGAAATACAGTTCAGTATTAGATTCAAGAGGGTCTCAAGAGGCAAAATGAGGCAAAGGATACAAAAGTAAGGATGCCACTAGTCTTGCTTTCAGAAACAGGGGTGGCCTCTGGGTATAGGCTTCAAGGGTTAGCTACAACCTTGATGTTTCAGTACTTTATTTCTTACCAGAACCCTTGTAGGTCAGTGGTGAGAAGCAGCCAGGAAGTTTCACCTTCTCACCTCATCAGCCACAATTCCAGTCATCAAACACTTCCAATCTGGTGCTGCTATTCCCTCTCTTAAAGTTTCAGGTCTTCCTCCTCCTTTAAGATGAGGATAGAATACATCCTTCCTTTCTTCCTTCCCTCCTTTTTTCTTCCTTCCTTCCTTCCTTCCTTCCTTCCTTCCTTCCTTCCTTCCTTCCTTCCTTCCTTCCTTCCTTCCTTCCTTCCTTCCTTCCTTCCTTCCTTCCTTCCTTCCTTCCTTCCTTCCTTCCTTTCTTTCTTTCTTTCTTTCTTTCTTTCTTTCTTTCTTTCTTTCTTTCTTTCTTTCTTTCTTTCTTTCTTTCTTTCTTTCTTTCTTTCTTTCTTTCTTTCTTTCTTTCTTTCTTTCTTTCTTTCTTTCTTTCTTTCTTTCTTTCTTTCTTTCTTTCTTTCTTTCTTTCTTTCTTTCTTTCTTTCTTTCTTTCTTTCTTTCTTCCTTCCTTCCTTTCTTCCTTTCTTCCTTTCTTCCTTTCTTCCTTCCTTCCTTCCTTCCTTCCTTCCTTCCTTCCTTATTTCCTTCCTTCTTTCCTTTTTTCCTCCCTCACCTTCTGTCTTAGAATCAACACTGTGTGGTAAAACCTAGGCAATGGAAGTTAAATGACTTGCCCAGGGTCACACAGCTAGGCCATGTCTGAAGCCAGAACCTTCTATCACTGGACCTGGCTCTCTGTCCTCTGAGCCAACTACCTAACCCCAACAATCCATCTTTTCAAACACAGTCACAGCCCACGGGGTCCTTGAATAAGAGCTTACTTCTGTTCTATTCTACAGACAGCCATCTCAGCCAGACTCTTGCCAACACCTTGGGAGAAGAAGCAGTATATGTGAAAGAGGTTCAGAGTTGAAATGAAGAAGAAAAAGAAACTGACAGGAAAGCAGAGGAATCCTGTGCAGAGTTCGAAGTTTGGAGGATGGAAGAGTGTGCCCTGAAAAGGATCACTGAATTCTCATGGAGGAAAAAGGCAAGTGCAGTGGACAGTTCAGCTAGGAAGCCAATTCATGTGCTCTGTGGAATAAGTGGTGCTGCCATGAGACAGGCCACCTCGTAGTCATCAGAAGAGAAGAGGCAATTAATCCTCAACTGGGGAGAGGGGGAGAGAAGTTGGAACTCAATATTTTTTAAGGCTAAAAATAAATAAATAATAAATGTGTTTTGGGGGGAAGAAAGTAAAAGGCATGTATTGAAGTGATTGAAGTGGTCATTGCGAACTGCATGCTGGGGGTACTGAACTAGCGCTAGTTTGAACTGGCACATACAATAGACAGGTCAGCAAGCATTTATTAAGCATTTAGGTATGTTGGCTTTTCAGTGTGTACCTGCAGCAGGATGGGGAATTTTCTATGACTTGTAGAACTACCTGTTTCTGATGACTCATGGGTGGACAAGCAACACAGACAGAAGGAGCCTAAAAATCATTACTGGGTATCACAAAGTCCTGGGCAAGAAACTGAAGACCCCACGGATACGGGTGATGTCTCCATCCCAACTGACATTGGCTTCAGAAGAGAAATGTGTTCTTGGGGAAGGAATGTCTGTTGGCTTTTAACGGTGTCTAAACTGTGAACGGATCCAACCATTTTGGAGAGCAATCTGGAATTATGCCCAGAGAATTATAAAGTGTGTGTGCCCTTAGACTCAGAAATAATACCACCGTCGGGTCCGTATCCCAAGGTGATCAGGAAAAAGGAGAAAGAACCTCTATGTTCTAAAATATTTTAGCAGCTCTCTTTGTGGTGACAAAGAAATGGAAATTGAGGGGATGCTTATCAACTGGGGAATGGCTGAACAAATTGTGGCATATGCTTGTGATGAAATACTACTTTGGGGTAAGAAGTGATGAGCAGGGGGAACTAGGAGACGCATTGCATAGAAAGTCAGTTCTAGAGATGGGAAGTAGTCACTTAACCCCAATTGCATAGCCTTTACCACTCTTTGGACTTGGCATCAGAATCTAGAATCAGTTCTAAGACAGAAGGCAAGAGTTTAAAAAAAAAGAAAAGAAAATATGAGTATGTTAATAAAAATACATGGAAAGAACTATATGAAATTATGAAAAGCAAAATGAGTAGAACCAAGAGAACATTAAACAGTTACAGAATTAACATTTGAAGAATAACTTCTGAACATCCATCTCCAGAGGAAAAAAACTGAAGAATAGAAACACAAAATATAGTTTACATACATATAAATTTTTTTGTTAAACAATGCTTTCCCTAGTGTGGGAAGGGGAGGGAAGGAGAAAAATATCTTGGAATTTTTTTAACCCTTACCTTCTTTCTTAGAATCAATACTGGGCATTGGTTCTAAGGCAGAAGAGTGGTAAGGGCTAGGCAATGGGGATTAAGTGACTTGCCCAGGGTCACCCAGCTAGGAAGTGTCTGAGGCCAAATTTGAACCCAGGACCTCTCATCTCTGGGTCTGACTCTCAATCCACTGAGCCATCCAACTGCCCCCTTGAATTTTTAATAAAGTAAAAAATCAAATGGTCTCTAACAATGGACGATAGCTTATAGTATAAGAAGCATGGTCTTTTGTGTAGGGATGGAGTATATCTAACAAAGACCAGAAAAAAAATATATTTGCCAAGAGATATGCAAATCTGATCAAAGAAACTAAACTAAAAATAGAGAGAATGTTTAAAGCTGTTCCTACGAGCATAATTTGCAATGGTATAAAACTGGAAGCAACCTAAATATCCAGTAGTGTAGGAATGGTTAAATAAGTATTGGACCATTACTGTAATGAAATACTATAATGCAATTAAGACTGACAAGCATATGGATTACAAAGAAATCTGGAAAGGCCTGTGTGAAATAATGCAGAGTGAGAAAAGCAGACCCACAAAAATGAAGAGCAAACTAATGACAATCATATGGAGTAAAGTGAATGAGAATGAATGGGGAGGACGCTGACATACATTTTGAGGAAAATACCCCCAAAACATGAGGATGCTTTGCACTTATTTATTTATAAAAATTCTTACCTTTTGTCTGAGAAAGAATACTGTGTATCGGTTCCAAGGCAGAAGAGTAGTAAGAGTTAGGCAATGGAGGTGAACTGACTTGTCCAGGATCACACAGCTAGGACGTGTCTGAGTTCAAATTTGAACCCAGGACTTTCCTCTCTTTAAACCTAACTCTCAATCCATCCTATGCTTTGAATTTAAATAAAGTTAAATATAAATAGTTATTAAGCCAAATATAGTTCTCTCCATTGATATTTGTCATTGAGTTGTTTGACTAGTCATGAGCCCATTTGGAGCTTTCTCTGAAAAGATATCAAAGTGATTTGTCATTTCCTTCTTGAAGAAACTGAGGCAAGCAAGGCTAAATGATTTGCCCAGGGGTCGCACATATAGTGAGTATATGAGCTCCAATTTGAACTCAGGCAGTTGAGTCTTACTTCACTTCAGACCTGTGCTCTATCCACTCTGCTACCTAGTAATTGCCTCGTTTGCTGTTGTTTCTAAGTAAAATTTATAGTGAAAATAAATGGGGATGGGGAGTCAGGGGGAGAAAACTTCCTCCATATTTCTTTTTTTTTGTTTTGTTTTGTTTTTAAATATATTTTATTTGATCATTTCCAAGCATTATTCGTTAAAGACATAGATCATTTTCTTTTCCTCCCCCACCCCACCCCCCATAGCCGACGCGTAAGTCCACTGGGCATTAGATGTTTTCTTGATTTGAACCCATTGCTTTGTTGATAGTATTTGCATTAGAGTGTTCATTTAGAGTCTATCCTCTGTCATGTCCCCTCAACCTCTGTATTCAGGCAGTTGCTTTTTCTCGGTGTTTCCACTCCCATAGTTTATCCTTTGCTTATGAATGGTGTTTTTTTCTCCTGGGTCCCTGAAAGTTGTTCAGGGACATTACACCGCCACTAATGGAGAAGTCCATTACGTTCGATTATACCACAGTGTATTAGTCTCTGTGTACAATGTTCTCCTGGTTCTGCTCCTCTCGCTCTGCATCACTTCCTGGAGGTTGTTCCAGTCTCCATGGAACTTCTCCACTTTATTATTCCTTTTAGCACAATAGTACTCCATCACCAACATATACCACAGTTTGCTCAGCCATTCCCCAATTGATGGGAATCCCCTCGTTTTCCAGTTTGGGGCCACCACAAAGAGCGCAGCTATGAATATTTTTGTACAAGTCTTTGTGTCCATTATCTCTTTGGGGTACAGACCCAGCAGTGCTATGGCTGGGTCAAAGGGTAGATATTCTTTTGTCGCCCTTTGGGCATAGTTCCAAATTGCCCTCCAGAATGGTTGGATCAATTCACAACTCCACCAGCAATGAATTAATGTCCCTACTTTGCCACATCCCCTCCAGCATTCATTACTTTCCCCTGCTGTAATGTTACCCAATCTGCTAGGTGTGAGGTGATACCTCAGAGTTGTTTTGATTTGCATCTCTCTGATTATAAGAGATGTAGAGCACTTCCTCATGTGCTTGTTAATAGTTTTGATTTCTTTATCTGAGAACTGCCTATCCATTTCCCTTGCCCATTTATCAATTGGAGAATGGCTTGATTTTTTGTACAATTGATTTAGCTCATTATAAATATGAGTAATTAAACCTTTGTCAGAGGTTTCTATGAAGATTTTTTCCCAATTTGTTGTTTCCCTTCTGATTTTAGTTATATTGGTTTTGTTTGTACAAAAGCTTTTTAGTTTGATGTAGTCAAAATTATTTATTTTACATTTTGTGATTCTTTCTATATCTTGCTTGGTTTTAAAGCCTTTCCCCTCCCAAAGGTCTGACATGTATACTATTCTGTGTTTACCCAATTTACTTATGGTTTCCTTCTTTATGTTTAAGTCACTCACCCATTTTGAATTTATCTTGGTGTAGGGTGTGAGGTGTTGACCTATTCCTAGTCTCTCCCACACTGTCTTCCAATTTTCCCAGCAGTTTTTATCGAATAGTGGATTTTTGTCCCAAAAGCTGGGATCTTTGGGTTTATCGTATACTGTCTTGCTGAGGTCGCTTTCCCCCAGTCTATTCCACTGATCTTCCTTTCTGTTTCTTAGCCAGTACCAAATTGTTTTGATGACTGCTGCTTTGTAATATAGTTTTAGGTCAGGGACTGCAAGGCCCCCATCGTATGTGTTTTTTTTCATTATTTCCCTGGATATCCTTGATCTTTTGTTCTTCCAAATGAACTTTGTTATGGTTTTTTCTAAATCAGTGAAGAAGTATTTTGGTAGTTCAATGGGTATGGCACTAAATAGATAAATAAGTTTGGGTAGGATGGTCATTTTTATTATATTGGCTCGTCCTATCCATGAGCAGTTAATGTTTTTCCATTTGTTCAGGTCTAGTTTTAGTTGTGTGGCGAGTGTTTTGTAGTTGTGTTCATATAGTTCCTGTGTTTGTCTTGGGAGATAGATTCCTAGGTATTTTATTTTGTCTAAGGTGATTTTGAATGGGATTTCTCTTTCTAGTTCTTGCTGCTGAGCTGTGTTGGAGATATATAGAAAAGCTGATGATTTATGTGGGTTTATTTTGTATCCTGCAACTTTGCTAAAGTTGTTGATTATTTCAATTAGCTTTTTGGTTGAATCTCTAGGATTCTTTAAGTAGACCATCATGTCATCCGCAAAGAGTGATAACTTGGTCTCCTCCTTGCCTATTTTGATGCCTTCAATTCCTTTATCTTCTCTAATTGCTACTGCTAGTGTTTCTAGTACAATGTCAAATAGTAGAGGTGATAATGGGCATCCTTGTTTCACTCCTGATCTTATTGGGAATGCATCTAGTTTATCCCCATTGCAGATGATATTAGCTGTTGGTTTTAGATATATACTGTTTATTATTTTTAGGAATGACCCTTCTATTCCTATGCTTTCTAGTGTTTTTAATAGGAATGGGTGTTGTATTTTATCAAAGGCTTTTTCTGCATCTATTGAGATAATCATGTGGTTCTTGCTAGTTTGCTTGTTGATGTGGTCAATTATGTGGATGGTTTTCCTAATGTTGAACCAGCCCTGCATCCCTGGTATGAATCCTACTTGATCATGGTGAATGATCCTTCTGATCACTTGCTGGAGTCTTTTTGCTAGTATCCTATTTAAGATTTTTGCATCTATATTCATTAGGGAGATTGGCCTATAGTTTTCTTTCTCTGTTTTTGACCTGCCTGGTTTTGGAATCAGTACCATGTTTGTGTCGTAAAAGGAGTTTGGTAGAACTCCCTCTTTGCTTATTATGTCAAATAGTTTGTATAGTATTGGGATTAACTGTTCTCTGAATGTTTGATAGAATTCACAGGTGAATCCATCAGGCCCTGGGGATTTTTTCTTAGGAAGTTCTTTGATGGCTTGATGGATTTCAATTTCTGATATGGGATTATTTAAGAATTCTATTTCCTCTGCTGTTAGTCTAGGCAGTTTGTATTTTTGTATATATTCATCCATTTCTCCTAAATTGGTGTATTTATTGCCATATAATTGGGCAAAGTAATTTCTAATGATTGCCTTAATTTCCTCCTCATTGGAGGTGCTGTCCCCCTTTTCATCTTTAATGCTGTGAATTTGCTTTTCTTCCTTCCTTTTTTTAATTACATTGACCAGTACTTTGCCTATTTTGTTTGTTTTTTCAAAGTACCAGCTTCTTGTCTTATTTATTAAATCAATAGTTCTATCACTTTCGATTTTATTAATTTCTCCCTTAATTTTTAGGATTTCTAATTTGTTTTTCTGCTGGGGGTTTTTAATTTGATCGCTTTCGAGTTTTTTCAATTGCATTTCCAATTGATTGATCTCTGCTCTCCCTTGTTTGTTAATATAAGCTTTCAGGGATATGAATTTGCCTCTGATTACCGCTTTGGCTGCATCCCAAAAGGTTTGAAAGGATGTTTCGCCATTGTCATTTTCCTTGATGAAATTATTAATTGTTTCTATGATTTCTTCTTTAACTAAACGGTTTTGGAGTATCATATTGTTTAATTTCCAATTGGTTTTAGATTTGGTTTTCCATGTACCATTACTAATCATTATTTTTATTGCCTTGTGATCTGAGAAGGCTGCATTCATTATTTCTGCTTTTTTGCATTTGTGTGCTATGTTTCTGTGACCTAATATATGGTCAATTTTTGTGAATGTGCCATGTGGTGCTGAGAAGAAGGTGTATTCCTTTTTATCCCTATTTATTTTTCTCCATATGTCTATTAATTCTAATTTTTCTAAGATTTCATTCACTTCTTTTACCTCTTTCTTATTTATTTTTTGATTTGATTTATCTAAATTTGATAATGGTTGGTTTAAGTCTCCCACTAGTATGGTTTTATTGTCTATTTCTTCCTTCAATTCTCCTAGTTTCTCCATTAGAAATTTGGGTGCTATATTATTTGGTGCATACATGTTGATTAATGATATTTCCTCATTGTCTAGAGTCCCTTTTAACAAAATATAATTACCTTCCCTATCCCTTTTGATCAGGTCTATTTTTGCATTGGCTTTATCAGATATCATGATTACCACTCCTGCCTTCTTTCTATCAGTTGAGGCCCAGAAGGTCTTACTCCATCCTTTAATTCTGACCTTGTGGGTGTCAACCCGCCTCATGTGTGTTTCTTGAAGACAACATATGGTAGAGTTTTGGATTCTAATCCATTCTGCTATTCGTCTATGTTTTATGGGTGAGTTCATCCCATTCACGTTCAAAGTTATGATTGTCATTTGTGGACTCCCTGGCATTTTGATTGCCTACCCTAATTCTAACCTTTTCTTCTTCGGCTCTACCTTTTAGTCCAGTGATTTACTTTGAATCAGTGCCCCTTGTCCCCTCCCTTGATGTTTCCCTTTTTAGTCCCTCCCTTTTTCTTCCCTCCCCCTCCCCCCTCTCTTTCCCTCCCTTTTTGTTCTCCCTCTCCCCCTCCCCCCCTTGGTTTTCCCTTCTCCTTACCCTTGTTGGGTAAGATACAATTCAAGATCCCAATGGATCTGGATGTTTTTCCCTCTCAGAGTTGATTTCCCTGAGATTGAGGTTTAAGTAAACGCCCCCCCCCTCTCTTCCTCTCCTTCTTATAGGAGTTTTCTTCCTCTCCCCTTCCCATGTGAATCTTTGTGTGAGAACCATTATTCTATTTGGTCTTTCTTTACCCCCTATTTATACATTACATTTTCCCCACATGTTAGTATACATAGATTGATATAAATGTAGTCCTTATAGAAGAGAGTTTGAGTAAAAGAAGAAGATAACATTTTCCCCTTTCCTTAATATTTACCTTTTCAGGTATTCCTTGCTCTTTGATTTTCGGTATCAAACTTTCCACAGAGCTCTGGTCTTTTCTTTGCAAAAAGTTGGAAGTCTTCTATTTTGTTGAATGCCCATACTTTCCCTTGGAAGTATATAGTCAGTTTTGCTGGGTAGCTGATTCTTGGTTGGAGACCCAGCTCTCTTGCCTTTCTGAAGATCATGTTCCATGCCTTACGATCATTCAGAGTAGAACTTGCAAGGTCTTGTGTGACCCTGATTGGCATTCCTTTATATCTAAATTGTCTTTTTCTGGCTTCCTGTAGGATTTTTTTTTGTTTGATAGCTTTGGAATTTGGCAATTACATTCCTGGGAGTTGTCTTTTGGGGGTTTAGTGTAGAAGGTGTTCTGTGAGCTCTGTCAGTGGCTGTATTGCCCCCTTGTTCTAGAATCTCTGGGCAATTTTCTTTGATTATATCTTGTATCACCATGTCCAGTTTGGTGTTTATTTCTGGCTTTTCTGGGAGTCCAATTATTCTTAAATTTTCTCTTCTCCCTCTATTTTCCAGATCTATCACCTTGTCGGTCACCTTGTCGGTGAGATATTTTATGTTCTCTTCTAATTTCTTGGTGTTTTGGCTTTGCTTTATTAGTTCTTGCTTTAAAGCCTGGTTTTCTTTTACAGTTTGGTCAAACTGGTTTTGTAGATGCATGAATTTCTTTTGCATTATTTCCCACTTTTCCTCCCAGAGGGCTTCCATCTTTTTGGTCATTTCTGATTCAAATTCTTCATGGGTTTGTGGAGAGTTTCTATTTCCTTTGGAAGATTTTGGAGAATTTTCTTGTATATCTTCTTCTATCTGCTCTGTATTTTGTATTTTGGCTCCATAGAATGTGTCCAAAGTCGCCCCTTTCTTCTTATTTTTCTTGGTATTTTGGGGCTTCTGTGCTTCTGTGGAGTTTGTCATCTCTGAATGTGGAGGATTAGCTTTTCTTATCTCTGTCTGGTGATCAGAGGCTTTAGTCCTGGGCAGATGTTGGTTCTATGAGCTTTCCCTGGGTTAAACTGAATATGCCTCACTGGAACTGGAATGGAAGGGTCGGACCACGAGGCCACACTCTCCCCCCGGCTCGCTTTCCGGAAGTTGCCTTCAGAATCGCTGGCCGTGAGGCTGTTTCGTCGGCCTGCGGGGGGGATGGGCTGCAGCTTTCCCAAGCTCCGAGGGCAAGGACTTTCACTGAGACTTGGATAGCAAGATCCAGCCCGTGAGGCTGTCTTGCCCGCCCTGAGGGTTGCTGTTGTTTAGACCAGCTCTCTGCAGCGGGAGCCCCAGGCAGTAACTTTCACTGGGACTCGGGTAGAAGGCCCTGAGGGTTCTGCTCTCTGAGCCTGGCCGGGCTGCGGCTTCCGGGAGCCTTGGACTCTGCGCTCCTACCCCTGAGGTCCGAGTGATCTCGGGTTCTGGCTTTTGAGGGGAGCCGTACCTTTTGAACCGGGTCCAGGTCCAGGAGGAGGGTTCCCAGGGTCTGTGCTGTTGATCGTTTTGAATTTCGGCGCCTTAGGAGCTTATAGTTTGAGATCGGTCAGGAAGGATTTTCTGGAGATCTGAGCTTTAGCTTTCTCTAAGCCGCCATCTTAACCGGAAGTCCCCTCCATATTTCTTCCAAAGGAAATATGACAAAGAGTAGCAAAAAGAGTAGAGAAAGAAGAATGATAGTATAGAAGGCCAGTGAATTCACAAGAAGGCAGTATCCAAGAAGCCATATGCCCAAATGTACAAACTGTGGACAATAAACAAGGCTAGAAAAGGCAGCTAGGTGGCACCATAGTTCACAGAGCACTGGACATGGAGTCAGGAAGGCCTGGGTTCAAATTAAGCCTCAGACATTTACTAGCTCTATTACCCTGGACAAAAAATTTAATCTCATTCAATCTCAATTTCCTCAATTAAAATGGAGACAATACTAGCACATACTTTCTTGCTCTTGTTGGTGGGATAAAATGATATAAAATTTGCAAAGCACTTTGAAAATCTTAATGTTCTATATAAATGCTAATTATTATTATTGTTATTAATTATTATTATTATATAGATCCTCCTAAGAGGAAGTAAATCAGTCTTATAAGTGTCATTGACCCTTGGGCATCCATGGATGAAATATAGTCATAAGAGACTATACTTTATTTAAAAAGGACAACATAAAAAAGGTACAATGGAAGAACACTGTATGTTAAGAAGATATAGTCATGAGGAAATCCAAGAACTGGAAGATGGAAGCATGGAGAAATACATTTTAATGAGGACTGATGAAAAGGTAAAGAGGAGTAAAGTTGCGTTGGGAATGTGCCACTGACTCTTTGTCCATCCAGAAGTTGTAGGCAAGTATAGGTGGTGATAACAGATACCAGGCTTAGTATAGCATCAATGGGGAATTTCAACTATCCAAATATCTACTGGAATTCCTCATCAAAAGAGGACTGTTGATAAAATCTTGATTTGCTATAATGATCATTTCATTCTTCAAAATATGGAGAAAGTGGATTTCAGTCTGACCAAAAAGGAAGAATTAGTTCCTGAAGTAGAAAGGAAGGACCATTGGAAGGAAGCAACTGCTTCATCTCATCTCAGAGATCATGATAAAGAAGCAGAAGAAAGCTGAGCTTAATCTGATGCAAACCTTAGATTTGGGGACAGATTTCTTAGAGTTCAGAAAACAGTTAGTGAGAGTCACCAGAGGAGAAGCTAACTCAAGGGCAATAGGAAATTCTCAAGAAGGCAATTCTACTGACAAAAACCCCTAAACCATTCTGATGCCCCCTGACTAAAGAAGCCAATTTGGATGAGATAGACCGGGGTGGAAAAGAGCAGTCCAGGACAGACCTTCGGGGACATCCAGAGTTCATGCAACATGTTAGCCTAAGAAGCTGATTCACTCTTGGGCTTCAATAATAGAAGCATAGCACCCAGGAAGGAGGAAATGATAATTCTTTTGCTCTCTTCCCTGGTCAGATTACATCTGAAATACTTACATTCATTTCTGAACACCATACTTTTGGAAAGACTCTGACAAAGAGCACTAGATTGGTAGTCAAAGGACCTGGGTATTGTCAACCTTAAAAATAAATCATGTCTATTTCCCAAGGAAGCCAGGGAAAAAGGAAAAGAACATATCTGTTCCAAAATATTTATAGCAATTCTCTTTGTGGTAGCAAAGGATTGGAAATCCAAGGAATGTCCCTCAATTGGGGAATGGCTAAACAAATTGTAGTATGTAATTATGATGAAATACTATTGTGCCATAAGAAATGACAAGCAAATTATTTTTTTTTAATTCAGAAAGAACTATGTGAGATAATAAAGAGTGAAACAAGTAGAACCAAGAGAATTTATATATAGCTATAATATTCAACTCTGGAGAATGAACTGAGAAGTAGAAATACGAAAGATATAATGCTTATATTTTGCTGGATAATGCCTTCTATGGTATGGAGAGGAGAAGGAGGGTCTGAATTTTAAAAAAAAGATATAAATGAAGTCCTAGAATAAATGACAAAACTAAAATTTTTTAAATAAAATCAATATATACATATATATAATATATAAATTAAATAAATAAATCAAAATTACAATTCACAACTACTAGAGCAGTTATATTAGAACATGTTTTTAATCAGGATAAGGGGGATTATGATCACAGACACCATGTGAACCAACTTTTCTGGGATGACCACATCTCAGGAAAGATCAGCAATAATATAATTACTGGAAATTTAAACTGTACTACAGAACTTGGGATTCTATATATACTTTAGGGAGAATAGAAAAGAAAGAACAACCAACTGGCCAGTTAAACACCACATAAAGGATGTGGCCAGAGGTTAGCCCTGGTGGCAAACCCATGGCACACATGCCAGAGGAGGCATTCAGAGCCCTTTCTGTGGGCACACTTGCCATGGCCCCAGCACAAAGTTCTCCAGAGTTCTTTACTAGAAAGCCGTGCAGATTTGGGACTGGACTGCTCCTCTTCCCCTTTCTACTGGTGCCTGAGAACATTTTTCACCTTACCTGTCCCTCTAAAAGGTTCCTTATCACTGGGTTAGGGTACTTGGGAGCAGCCTAGATATAATAGGAGAAACTGAAAGACTTGAAAGACTTAAGATCTGATTTATCAGCTAATCATGTCTATGGTGATGGAGAGGCACTTCAGAGTTAAGTACCTTCTTACAAATTCAGTTCTTAGAGCAAATTCTAGAAGCTAGATGAAACCTATTCATAGTAAATTCAGGGCATTCAGCCTCTTAAATTCTTTGTTCCAGCCTCTCAAAGAGTTGTCATGGAAATAACTAAGATGATGTCATCACTTTGATTCCTAATTTTGCAACTCATTTACCTGCCTGAACTGGACTGTCATGTCAGCTTTCTAGACCTCAGTTTCCTCATCTGTAAAATGATAGAGTTGAAGTAGATAATCTGTAAGGTCTGTTCCAGCTCTAGATTTATGAATCTCTTTCCTGAAGAAGATGACCAGGAGAGTAAGGGGACCAGAGGCTGTGCCATTTGGGGGTGAGTTAAAGGGACTGGAAATATTTAAACTAGAGAATAAGAAGACTTGGGAGAAACGATAGTTGTCTTCATGTATTAGAAGGGCTGTCATGGAGAGGAAGGATTAGACTGTGGTGATGGAAAGCAGACTGTCACTGGAGGAGAGAGGGAGAGAGGAATTCATGCCCCAGGGCATCAAGACCTAGCTAGATCTTCACTGCCTTTGAAATTTATTATTTAGTGGAACAATGCCCCACTCTAGGTTGCACAATGGAATGGTTAAGTCTGGATAGTATAAGGCAATAATGATGTGAGGGTAATGCTAGGATGTGAGAGTAAAGTTATACTGGGCAAGGCAACATTAAATGAAGGATGTTTGCTTCTAAAAGCTGAAACTTCTCAAAGAAGTTTATCTTTCTATCCTCAGAACAACCCTGTGAGGTGTGAAGAGCTAGAATTGATAGTTTGGGGGCTAGAGAGGCAAATTCCAGAAGCCTCCATCAGGTGTGAACAGGATGATTACAGTGAAGTGATTAGTACAAAAGGCCTCTAAGGACAGCGAATATACAAAGCCAGGCTCCAGACCCTTAGAGCTACTAAGAGTCTCAGAAGTTGGCTAAATTCCTCTGAAGCAACCTATTCCACTTTTGATCAACTATACAGATTAGGTAGTTTGGGGTTATTTTTTGGTTTGTATTTCTCCTTATATCACACCTAAATGTATTCTTTGGCTTCCTGATCCTGGAACTTCTTGTGCTTATGCATTCTGGTTTTGTTCTTTGGGGTCAAACATTCATCTATTCATTCAATGTAAATGTTAAACTCTCCAGAAAACACAGGAAACATTTTTAAAGTTTAATATGCAGTATTAAAATTTTCTCTGTCACTTTTTAAAAATTCTTACCTTTTGTCTTAGAATCAATACTGTCAGGACCCAGCTTATGACCTGTATACAACAATTAAAATCTCCAATGGACCATGCCCTCAAAGGATTTACATTCTAAGCAGAATACATTTTATTTCTCTTTCAAGTGAAGTCCTTCAAATATTGGAGACTTCAAATCCTGTCTAGGTGTGACTTTGGACATGACTCTTCCAACGGAATGAGAAATCCTTGAGACTCTTTGAAATAGCTTCACTTTATGACAACAATGGTTATGGGTACCTGCTTCTACTGACAAAAGACTGACTCAGGATATCTGACTTGTAGATGAAACCATATCAAACTGGTTTGTCCACTTTGAGTTAGTTCTGTCAGTTGAGTGCTTGATTTTTGTGCCATACCTAAATTGCTCTCCTTTGATATGTTTTCTGTGACTTTTAGGAATGGATGTCACTACAAGGAGGCATGCAAAAGTTATAGCTTTTCAAGAGTCTATAAAACAAAAGCAAAAGAATGAAAAAATTAAGGAAAATATGGAACACCTCACTGATAAAACAACAGACATGGAAAATAGATCCAGGAGAGACAATTTTAGAATTACTAGACTACCAGAAAATCATGACAAAGGAAAAAGCCTGGACATCATTCTATAGGAAATTATCCGAGAAAAGTGTCCTGACATTCTTGAACAAGAGGGTAAAGTAGAAATTGAAAGAATCCACAGATCACCTCCTGCATGAAATCCCCAATTGACAATGCCCAGGAATGTTATAGCCAAGTTCAAGAACTTCCAGACCAAGGAAAAGATACTATAAACTGCTAAAAGAAACCATTAAGATATCATGGAGAACAAAAGATCAAGGATACCCAGGGAAATAATGAAAAAAATGGCAAAGGAAGGGGGCCTAGCAGTCCCAGATCTCAAACTATAATATAAAGCAGTGGTCATCAAAACAATATGGTACTGGCTAAAATACAGAAAGGAGGATCTTGGGGTAGGTGACCTCAGAAAGACAGTCTATGATAAGCCCAGCTTTGGGGACCAAAATCCAGTATTTGATAAAAACTGCTGGGAAAATTGGAAGACAGTGGACATCTCATACCCTACACCAAGATAAACTTAGAATGGTTGAATGGCTTGAATATAAAGAAGGAAGCTATAAGTAAATTAGGTAGAACACAGAATAGTATACATGTCAGATCTTTGGGGAAGAAAAGATTGTAAAACCAAGCAAGAGTTAGAAAAAAAATCACAAAATGTAAAATAAATAATTTTGATTACATCAAGTTAAAAAGTTTTTGTACAAACAAAACCAATGCAACCAAAATTAGAAGGGAAGCAACGAATTGGGGAAAAATCTTCATAACAAAAACCTCTGACAAAGGTCTAATTACTCAAACTTATAAAGATCTAAATCAATTGTACCAAAAAATCAAGCCATTCTCCAATTGATAAATAGGCAAAGGACATAAATAGGCAATTTTCAGTTAAAGAAATAAAAACTATTAATACTCACATGAAAAAGTGTTCTAAATCTCTTATAATCAGAAAATCAAATCAGCAACTCAAAACAACTCTGAGGTATCACCTCACACCTAGCAGATTGGCTAACATGACAGCAATGGAAAGTAATGAATGCTGGAGGGGATGTGGCAAAGTTGGGGCATAGATGCATTGCTGGTGAAGTTGTGAATTGATCCAACCATTCTGGAGGGCAATTTGGAAATATTCCCAAAGGGGGCTGAAAGATTCTCTGCCTTTTGATCTAGCCATAGAATTGCTTGGTTTGTACCCCAAAGAGATAATAAGGAAAAAGACCTGTACAAGAATATTCATAGCTGCTCTCTTTGTGGTGGCAAAAAATTAGAAAATGAGGGGATGCCCTTCAATTGGGGAATGGCTGAACAAATTGTGGTATATGTTGGTGATGGAATACTATTGTGCTCAAAGGAGTAATAAAGTGGAGGAATTCTATGGGGACTGGAATGACTTCCAAGAATTGATGCAGAGTGAGAGGAACAGAACCAGGAGAACATTGTACACAAAGACTGATACACTGTGGTACAATCGAATGCAATGGACTTCTCCATTAGTGGCAATGAAGTGGTCCTGAAGAACTTGGAGGGATCTATGAGAAAGAACACTATCCACATTCAGAGGAAAAACTGCGGGAGAAGAAACACCAAAGAAAACAACTGCTTGATTACATGGGTTGAGGGGGATGTGATTGGGGATGTAGACTCTAAATGAACGTCCTAGTGAAAACATCAACAACATGGAAATAGGTTCTGATTGGAGACACATGTAATACCCAGTGGAATTGCGCCTCAGCTACGAGAACAGTGTTGGGAGGGGAGGAAGGGAAAGAGTACCATTCTTGTAACAAAGGAATAATGTTCTAAATTGACTAAATAAAAAAAAATTTTAAGACCAAAAAAAAAATAGGTATCATGGAACTATAGTTAGAATAACACAGGACCTGGCAGCATCCACACTGAAGGACCAGAAGGCATGGAATTTGATATTCTGGAAAGCAAGGATCTACAACCAAGAATCAACTACCCAGTAAAACTGACTATATTCTTCCAGAGGGAAGTGTGTCATTTAATAAAATAGAAGACTTCCAAACATGCCTAAAGAAAAGACCTGACTTAAACAGAAAATTTGATACCCAAATACAGAACTCAAGAGAATTACCAAAAGATTATTGGTTTAAAGGCACCATTTCTTTCACAGTGAAGAGAGAAGGAAGTAAATACAGCCTATTATAAAACATTTACAGCTTCTAGGCAGCAGTGCTTTCCTGTTTTCTTCATTATACAATGGAAAACCAAAGAAGAAAAAAAGCAAGAGGAAAGGATTTTCCTACATTTCTTTGAAATTGAAAAAAAAGTTATAGCTCTTAAAGAGTACACTTCAATGACTGTGAGAGAAATTGTGGTTGGTGCAAAGAAATCAAGCATTCAAGGATCATTCAAGGTCACAATGAAATACAATCATTTACACTGATGTACAAAGGAAAGCTCAGTCAAAAATGCAAAGCATCACCAATAACAAATAAACTATTGCTGTAGAGCAGCCTAATTAATCCTCAGAAAGCAAGTAAAGAATTTTTGGAGAGGCATGGAAGTTGCTAAGGTTGTTACTGATTCCTTTAAAAGCAGTAGTTTTCACATTTTTTAATCTTAGAAACCCTTAAATCCATAAAAATTATTTAAGACTTCAAAAGGCTTTATGTATCAATATTTACCACATAAGAAGTTAAAACTGATAATTTTTAAAAATAATTAATTCACTTAAAATAATAATAATACACCCATTACACGTAAAAAGAAAATGGAGTATTGAAGAGTGAGGAAAAGGTAACTCTTACTGATCAAATTCCCTTTTTCATTCAACACTGCATGAAAACCACTATGAGATGAACTTCAGGTGAATCTATAAGATCTGGGTGTCTGGAACCACACTATAAGAAACAATGAAAAGATTGATTGTTTTAAAACTTGGAAAGAACTATATGAGATAACGAACAGTGAGATGAGTAGAGTCAGGACAACATTATACACAGCCACAAAATTGAAGAGTTAACTGTGAGCGTTACTTCCAGAAAGTGACCAGAAAGATAAAACATGAAAGACAGTTTATATGAATGTGTTGACTTCCTTTTTTGTCACTTGGGGAGAGTGGGGAAGGGTTGGGACACTTGTGGATGGGATTTATTATGTAGAAATGAAGAAAAGTAAGCTAAACATATGGGAGATTTGTGATTTCATTTGTGTATTATCTTCTTTTCCTTTGTATATGGAAATACTTGTTTTGTTTGGTTTTATAAAATTTGAAATAATTTTTAATAGAGGGAAAAAAGATCTAGATATCTTAATCAGACTATGGAACACCCCACCAAGAGAAAGGGGGAAGAGATTTATTACTTCCAGTATTTATACATATATATACTGGAAAAATATATAGTATATATATTTATATATATATATAAAGTATATATAAATATATATACTGAAAAAAACTATAAATCATGTTCCTATTGAGTAAATAATGAACTCTGTTAAATGCAAGATGTACCAAAGGTCTTGGTGCAGTTCAAACTGTTAAAGTTCGCATATTTAGAATACCTATATATTAAGGAACTCATAATGATCACTTCCTCTAAGGAGTCACTTCTTGAAGCTGCTCCCTCCCTCAAGTAACTATTTTTCTGTATCTCTGTCTATCTTCAGTAGGTGCCAGCTTCTTTTTCACTCTCTCATGCTACCTCTCAATTTTACATTCTAGAATTTGGTCTGGAAATTAAATTCACTGACCTACTATGTGTAGAATCCACCTTCTTCCCCATCTTGAAAATGAGGATAGAATTTATTTCTCTAGTCCTAGAGATCCTCTACTTTTTTTTTTAATATATTTTATTTGATCATTTCCAAGCATTATTCGTTAAAGACATAGATCATTTTCTTTTCCTCCCCCCCACCCCCCATAGCCGACGCGTAAGTCCACTGGGCATTAGATGTTTTCTTGATTTGAACCCATTGCTTTGTTGATAGTATTTGCATTAGAGTGTTCATTTAAAGTCTATCCTCTGTCATGTCCCCTCAACCTCTGTATTCAGGCAGATGCTTTTTCTCGGTGTTTCCACTCCCATAGTTTATCCTTTGCTTATGAATGGTGTTTTTTTTCTCCTGGATCCCTGAAAGTTGTTCAGGGACACTACACTGCCCCTAATGGAGAAGTCCATTACGTTCGATTATACCACAGTGTATTAGTCTCTGTGTACAATGTTCTCCTGGTTCTGCTCCAATCCTCTACTTTTTTAACCCATATTTTTGATTTGGGGCAAGGCTAATTGGAGCCTCATCCAAGGAATTGATTGATGGCTCAACTTGACTCCATTGAGAGGAAAATAAGCTTTATTAGAAGAGAATATAGTGTCAATTTTAAGACAAAAGAGTGGCAACAGTTAGTCAATCTGGGTTAAGTGACTTGCCCAGGATCACATAGCTAACAAGGGACTAAGGTCAAATTTGAACCCAGGTCGTCCCAACTCCAGGCTTGGTATTCTATCCACTGAGCTACCTAGGTGCTCTAGCTCCTCTACTTTACTTCACATTTAGGCTCACATTCAAATATCCCTTTAAGTATCCTGGAAATAGGTTACATGAATTCACTGACCTAAACTCTTAGAGGACAACTAGGTGCCTGTTACTATATCCTCACTTATCTTGAGTTTCAGCCCACTGGAGTCTCTGTTGTTGGCTTCTTTTCCCCCTTTTACTTTCCAGGCTGAAGATCATTCTTCATTTTTTTTAAAATTGTATTCAGTCAATTTAGAACATTATTCCTTGGTTACAAGAATTATATTATTTCCCTCCCTCCTCTTCCCCCACCCTTCCCATAGCCAATGCACAATTCCACTAGGTATTACATATGTCCTTGATCAGAACCTATTTCCATGTTGTTGGTGTTTGCACTGGGATGTTCACTTAGAGCAGGAGTCCCCAAACTATGGTGGGCCACATGAGGCCCCCTGAGGCCATGTATCCAGCCCCCACGGCACTTCCAGAAGGGGCACCTCTTTCATTGGTTCTCAGAGAGAGGAGCGCTGTATGTGGCGGGGCTGCAAAGCAGGGTGTCGCTCTCATATAATACTACTTCCGGTGACATAATCCTTTGGGTGGAGCCTTAGAACAAGGCACCCCGCAAAGGATTATGTGGCTGCACAATGGAAGACATCAGCATGGTGTGCAGCGATCTGGGGGAGGGGATGCCACACTGTGTATACTGCTGCCCGGTTAGGGTAAGGGTTAAGGTTAGGTTTTTATAGTCCGGCCCTCCAATGGTCTGAGGGACAGTGAACTGGCCCCCTGTGTAAAAAGTTTGGGGATCCCTGATTTAGAGTCTGGATCCCCAGTCATATCCCGATCGACCCATGTAATCAAGCAGTTGTTTTTCTTCCGTGTTTCTGCTCATTTCTGCTAATTTTATTTAGTCAATTTAGAACATCATTCCTTGGTTACAAAAATCATATTCTATTCTTCCCTTCCCTCCCCCCATCCCTCCCATAGCCAACACACAATTCCACTGGGTATTACATGTGTCCTTCATCAGAACCCATTTCTATGTTGTTGGTGTTTGCACTAGGATGTTCATTTAGAGTCTACATCCCCGATCATATCCCCTCAACCCATGTAATCAAGCAGTTGTTTTTCTTTGGTGTTTTTCTTCCCGCCGTGTTTCCTCTGAATGTGGTTAGTGATTTTTCTCGTAAATTCCTCCAAGTTGTTCAGGGTCATTGCATTGCCATTAATGGAGAAGTCCATTACATTCGATTGTGCCACAGTATATCTGTCTCTGTGTACAATGTTCTCCTGGTTCAGCTCCTCTCACTCTGCATTAATTCCTGGAGGATGTTCCAGTCCCCATTGAATTCCTCCACTTTATTATTCCTTTCAGCACAATAGTATTCCATCACCAACATATACCACAATTTGTTCAGCCATTCCCCAATTGAAGGGCATCCCCTCATTTTCTAATTTTTTGCCACCACAAAGAGTGCAGCTATGAATATTTTTGTACATGTCTTTTTCCTTGTTATCTCTTTGGGGTACAAACCCAGCAGTGCTATAGCTGGATCAAAGGATAGACAGTTTTTTAGTGCCCTTTTGGCAAAGGTTCCAAATTGCCCTCCAGAATGGTTGGATCAGTTCACAACTCCACCAGCAGTGAATTAATGTCCTGACTTTGCCACATCCCCTCCAACATTCATTACTTTCCTTTGCTGTCATGTTAGCCAATCAGCTAGGTGTGAGGTGATACCTCAGAGTTGTTTTGATTTGCATCTCTCTGATTATAAGAGATTTGGAAAACCTTTTCATGTGCTTATTAATAATTTTGATTTCTTTATCTGAAAATTGCCTATTCGTGTCCCTTGCCCATTTATCAATTGGAGAATGGCTTGATTTTTTTGTGCAATTGATTTAGTTCTTTATAAATTTGAGTAATTAGACCTTTGTCAGAGATTTTTGTTATAAAGATTTTTCCCCAATTTGTTGCTTCCCTTCTAATTTTGGTTGCATTGGTTTTGTTGGTAGAAAACCTTTTCAATTTGATATAATCAAAATTATTTATTTTACATTTTGTGATTTTTTCCTAACTCTTGCTTGGTTTTAAAATCTTTTCTTCCCCAAAGATCTGACATGTATACTATTCTGTGCTCACCTAATTTACTTATAGTTTCCTTCTTTATATTCAAGTCATTCATCCATTCTAAGTTTATCTTGGTGTAGGGTGTGAGATGTTGATCCAAACCTAATCTTTCCCATACTGTCTTCCAATTTTCCCAGTAGTTTTTATCAAATAGTGGATTTTGTTCCCAAAAGCTGGCATCTTTGGGCTTATCATTGACTGTCTTGCTGAGGTCACTTACCCCAAGTCTATTCCACTGATCCTCCTTTCTGTCTTTTAGCCAGTACCATATTGTTTTGATGACCACTGCTTTATAGTATAGTTTGAGATCTGGGATTGCAAGGCCACCTTCCTTCTCATTATTTTTCATTATTTCCCTGGATATCCTTTATCTTTTGTTCTTCCAAAAGAACTTTGTTATGGTTTTTTCTAAGTTTTTTGGTAGTTCAATGGGTATGGCACTAAATAAGTAAATTAATTTGGGCAAGATTGTCGTTTTTATTATGTTAGATCATCCTACCTAAAGATCATTCTTCTTGATATTTAAAAAAATTGTAGAATAGAAGCTCCCACTTGCCTACCAAATAGATTAC
Organism: Monodelphis domestica; assembly: GCF_027887165.1. Classification (NCBI taxonomy): domain Eukaryota; kingdom Metazoa; phylum Chordata; class Mammalia; order Didelphimorphia; family Didelphidae; genus Monodelphis; species Monodelphis domestica. Next base: position 373,720,402 of record NC_077230.1, on the reverse strand, counting down.
ATATTCTATTTGGTATTAAGAACTATTGATGAAAGAACACTATCCACATTCAGAGAAAAAACTGTGGGAGTAGAAACACAGAAGAAAAACAACTGCTTGATTACATGGGTCAAGGAGGGATATGTTTGGGGATGTAGACTAAATGAACATCCTAGTGCAAACATCAATAACATGGAAATAGGTTTTGATCAAGGACACATGTAAAACCCAGTGGAATTGCCTGTCAGCTACGGAAAGGGGTGGGGGAGGGGAGGGAAAGAATATGATTCTTGTAACCAAGGAAGAATGTTCTAAATTGACTAATTAAATAAAATTTTCAAAAAAAAAAGAACTATT